>NW_010412085.1:23053-57298 GCF_000710305.1 Buceros rhinoceros silvestris | reverse complement strand
CATACTCTTCCTGATATTGGTATGAATTACTGGTTTTATTACAGCTGAATGACAGACTTATTCATTCCATTACATTAGCTTTTATAAATGTAACCACTCATACTTTACATGTATGGATAATAATATCCGTGTTCTATATTTACTGATTTTTTTTTTTTTGGTAGTAAATTCCCAAAAGTCTTATCGCAAGTTATGCTACAATGGTATGGCAGAAGGGTTTTCATTTAATTATTTTGATTCTGAAAAGTCTTAATTTAATTTAGCGATAATGAATAGTTTAGGGGATTAGTATTAGATATACCTTCTACACTTCTAAATTTAAATGTGTCTCATATCAAAGACAGATGAAAACTAATGCTTGGATTTAATATGATGACCTATCTGAAATACAAGTTGTAATCTCTAGTAAAGATACTGATAGAGCTCCCTGTGGCAATTAAATGTTTCAGAATTTTTGAATTAATTTACTCTTACAACACACTTTACCTGACAACTCTTATACATTACTGGTGGAGAGTTGAGGCATACAGTATCTAAAAGGAGCATTTGAAACCTAGGCATAAAACTTCGTTTCACCGATCAAGAGGTAAATTTGTTTAGACTATTAACAGTAACAGACTTAAGAAGCCATCTACAGTGTCTTATTTTGGTGTTTCTTCCATTGTTTGTTGGCTCCATAGGAACTCTATCTTCTTCTAATGTAGATGATGTTGATGTTTTATATCTATTTAACCCATTGCTGATACAAGGGCAAATTAGGGAAAAAATATTTAAATATTTTTTCTTGTCTTTATATTATCTATGCTTAGTCCCTTAAGTTAATAGTTCAAGATCTTACAGGAGGCCTGCAGGAGAAAATGGGTCTAAACATGGGCTTTTGAATTTCTAGGCCTGATAATCTCATAACACAGGATACTGTGTCCCACGGTTCAGAAACACTGTGATATTATCACTTAATGAAGCAGCACTAATTAGTGTCTTTTGGAAATAGGTAGGACCATGATCAAAACGCTATCGGTATAGCGTATATTAGTACACGCTTGCATGCTGTGTACTAATATGCATTCATAAACCCCACAAAATCCTATGCCTTGTGAGACAGCTAAGATTTGGACCATCTAATGGTAGCTTCAGATGCCCAGTACTTTTAAAATACCAAGCTGTTTATATGCATAAATATCAACTTTGACACAGAATTTTGAAATTAAAAAAAAAAAACAAACCCACAACAATATCTGGGTTTAATTCATAAATTTTAACAATATATAAACTTAAAAAGAAATAAATCTTTAAGCTGGAAAGACTTATCTCATGTTCAGAAGCTTTTTGAAGATGTACAACCAGACCTTTCTCCATTTAAAGACTATTAATGTGTCAGCTGTGAAATCTATTCACTACTGAAAATGTCAGTGCATCATTTAACTACTCAGAGGTAAAAGCTCTTTATAAGACTTGCCTATTATACTATTATTCATTCCAAATAACAAGGGAAGTAGGCATTAAATTGCATTATCCAGTTCAAAGAAATTGTTACGCAGGAAATAACAAGCCATAGGACATTGGAATTGCAATAATGGATCAGACCAGTAGTTTATCTAGCCAAATATCTTAACTTTGACAGGAACTAAGATAGTAAAAGGATGCTCCTTAGTGAACGATTATGAACAATGCTGCCCACAGGAAGAAGTTAATACCTTTTTTGTTAAAGTCTGGCATATACTTAAAGTTATTTATTACAATAAAATAAAAGAAATCCCAAAGCCTTTTTCTCTGTCTTTATAAAAAGAAAGGTAAGTGGATTTTTAATAGCTTTTATATATATAACCCTCATTATTATTTCATATGTATATTGTTATAGCAGGCAGAGATCACATTTCAAGATACATTTCTCCACAATTTTATGATCTAATTTTTACTTTTCATCTTCTTTTGCAATGCCTAACAATCTGTCCCTGCTAAGCATACCTCAAGTGCAGTCAGGTGTTTCACAATGTTACCTAAAGTGAAGAAAAAAAAAAATCTCTTGTAATTTTGTAAGGTCCCAGTACCAAACAGGAATTTGATTTTATTTGAGCCACTACTTCCCGAAAAATTAATCAGTTTTCCTTTCATAAGGGTGGGTACTACCTGTGGTACACAGTATAGAGACAAGAAAAGGCCAAGCTAAGCTGTTGACTCAGGAGCTAGGATATAGCTCTCTTACAGGAGAAACTGAAAACAATCTTATGTAGATACTGGCACACCTGTTAAAAGCTCTACTATATTTTTAGGAAA
This sequence comes from Buceros rhinoceros silvestris, assembly GCF_000710305.1. NCBI lineage: Eukaryota > Metazoa > Chordata > Aves > Bucerotiformes > Bucerotidae > Buceros > Buceros rhinoceros. The sequence goes on along the minus strand of NW_010412085.1, from coordinate 55,024 downwards.
TGACCCCTATTAAAATCTCTTAGTGGTGAAGAACTTCAAATGCTTTGAAAGCAACGTACAAAAGGGCACAGTTCAATCTTATGTGGTGCTTAATTTTTATTGTAGGAAGTCCTTGACTGTAGTTGTTCGCAGCTATGTTGTGAGCGGTCCTAAATGCAGTGTGGTTAGAAAATTACTGAAGAGAAGAAAATGTCTACTGAAAATACCAACAGAGGAAATGTCTGAACCCTCTGAACGAGAAGCATCTTTGGGAAGTGCCGCTGGCATCTTTGAAGTACGCCGGGGCACCTAGAAACTGGAGATGTCCTGAGATAATATCGATAAATGCGAAATCAAGGAGATATAATTAACTTACCATCTGAAAAGGTGAAAAATAGTCTGGGAAAAGTTAAACTGTCCTCAGAGAGTAAGAATTAGTAACTGACATTGTCTATTCTAACTGCAAGAAAAGGAAGCTATCTGGAAAAATTAAATTTGGAGTGAAAGAGAAGAAAAGAAATCATTGGTGAAAAACAGACATTAACAGCACCTATTGGCTGCTCACAGTGGTGGTATCCGACACCCTCATGTCTTGACGATATAAAAATTACTTAATTTTTATCCAAAATGGAGCCTTTCTCTGGGAACCTCTCATGCTACGCCTACTTTGTAATTCCAGTTGCTTTCTTGGAACAGTGATAAAACCCAGCGCAGCAGAAAGCACCGTAAGAAGGTTTAACATTGTTTAAAATACTGTTTGTGACGGTGTACAAAATGTACATTGCAAACGATCTGCATTCGCTCGAATCTTGGTGCTGAACAGATTTCATGCAGAAGTTTGAACACGTCTGAATCTGTCTGAGTTTTGTAGCCATGTCGATGTTCAGAAAACTAAATGTGAGATACTGCCTCAGTGACAGGATCATATCTGAAAAAGAAACAGACATAACCTGGAACTGGTCTTTGTGACTGCAGTTCTACTTCACATTAAACTTGTTAATGTGCTCATGCTGGTGCATAGATTTAGATACTTCTTCAGAAAATGCTTTTCTTTTGTCTATCTGTCCATAAACAAAATTTCTTGTCAACACAACTTCAGGATGAAAATAAAGTCAGACCAATTTTTAAAAATTTTTTCTTTTGTAATCTTTTTGGTGAAGAAAGTATTAAAGGATACCATGTTTAAAGCACGGTATAAAACATGTTTAAAGCACGGTATAAAAGAAAATGAAAAGAAAACTCTCTGGGTATAGATAATTGAGTAGTGTATAAACTGCTTGTAAAAATGTACAGGGTTATTTAATGTGTGAAAAATGTTTTGAATTTCAGTTATTTACCATATACCTAATGAATATTTCAACCTACCAGAACAACTACTTCTCTCAGAAATATGTTCTCTGGCAATAATTGAATATTTTACGCTTTGCTTTTTCTGCGTTTTTTGTTCTTTTAGCTATTAATGGCTCTCACACAGTTTCCATATCCACTTTTTATATTTTAAAGTGTTAATTGTGTTAATTTGGGTCAGAGAATTAATGAGAAGAATCAAGTGTTTTGTAATAACATGAGAAGTAGCATGGAAGGCAAGAGACTGCAGTTATACTTCTTTCAAACATTTGACACTAGAAGTGAACATGGCGTGCTAGACCACTAAAGGACTTAGGCATTAGAATAATCACCATAAAGCTCCTGGCAGAAACCCAACCTTTCAATGTGTTCCAAGATTACAGTGAATATATGCAACGCATGAGTAAATTTAGGTCACTTAGAATGGGATCAGAAAAGTCTCCCCCTCAGCTCAGAAGAGTTAACACTTCTTTCTGAGCTCCTTGCAAGTGTTTGCCTTTAGTTTGGATTCATGCTCAAGATCTTTTTCCTGAATTTGAGCAAAATAACAAAAACATAAAGAATACTTTTTTTAAAAATAGAAAATTTGGATGTTTCTCTTCTCACTCTTTCTCCTCTAGCTCATTCAGAAGTGCTTCAACTGGACGTGAAATGTCCTGCAAAATGGCAAAGTGATTGAAAGCATAATTGTGATAATGATAAAAATGTCAGAGTATCTTTTGTTAATCCTGAGAATGAGACTTTCTCAAACACAGGGTGAAAATCTGTGAAGGCACAATTGTTACCTATGATCGTTTACATGAAAGATCAGAAAATAAGAGTAGTTTCTTAGGTCTTTGAGTTTTTTTCAGAAAATTTCAAGACAAGCAGACTAAGTGTAACAATAATTACCCTTGAATGATCACTAACTCTCCAGAAAATGAGGTTGTGTATGCAAGAGTAAATGTACATCAGTTTCAATTGAAAATTTGTGCCCAAAATGTACTGTACCAAAAAGCTTTAAATATGCAAAATCAATCTTAGCAAAATTTGCATGGAAGGAGATTCCAGAAGACTAAGCAATAACAGGGAAACTGGGACATTCTGCTTCTAAACATGTTTCATTTCTTTTTTTAAAATATGACAGGGAAAAAAAGGGGGGGGAAAGAAAAAAAAGACAAGTTCAAAGGTAAACCAGAAAGCACAACAGCTGTAAAAGCAAATATATACAGACTGTGAATGCAGGAAAATTAAGGGGAAATAAAAAAGCTGTGGAGTTTGCACCCTTGTTATTTATTTTTCTGTTGAAAGTTTTGAGATGGAAGTTGTAACCTCAGACCAAAGTATTTTTGTTAGTTTTCCATCTCAGCTATTATTTCACACTTTCTGTTATTGGTCTAGTGCAAAAAGTAGTACTTGGAATTGAGGGATAATTGCTACTCTTTGAATTCAATAAAATTTTTACCTTTTACATCAGTGGGAATAGACTCATGGGCTGTAGTTATGATAACTGCTGTTTTGAAACATCTGTAATTTTTTTGAAAACAGTTTAGGATTCATCGTTTCAGTCTTACACTAATCTGTAAATATAAAGTTCAAGAGGTGTCCACATGCCGAAACAGATTGTTGCTTATCCACCTAGTGCCAGTTTTTCACCTTGCCCTGAAAACGTGGGTACTATCTTTTGCCTGTCACCGTCCCGATGTATCCAGCTTTCCTCTAATTGGGGGATTACTATCAAGTGGTGTCCACTACTTTATCTGCAGTTTTTGATGAACTGTGTTCTGTTTTGTTAAAAGAGCACAACTGAGCGTCAGGATTGAACGCGTGCTGCTCTGTTTGCCTTGTCCTGACCCCTACACTCTGCTTGGAGCCAAGGAAGGGTAGAATGTTCCTGGCCTGAAGGCAGATGAGCAAGTTCATCTAGAGAAAAAAATTATAGGGAATATTAGGTGGGAAAATAAAAATGGGAGACAATGATATTTGAGGCCACACACAGGAAGCTTCAGCAGTTATGGAAAAAGACTTTCCTAGAAACCTGGAAAGGTTTGAAAAGAATTTGTTCCAACCAAGCAAGTCAATTAAATTGTTGATCAGTCTTGGAGGAAAAGACCAACCCTATAAAAATAAGTTTTGTGTTCTGTCTAGCCTGCTCACTTTAAAAAGTTACACATGGAGGAAATTCAGTCTCTGGGGTGTCCCATCATATCTTTGATTGTACTTTTCGTTTGTTTGTTCTGTTCTCATAAGTACTACACTTTCAGTAATAGTCATTAAAAAAAAAGGAAAAGTAAACAGAACACTAAAATTAAAATATTTTACCTACTACCCTTCACATTGTTTTGCTTTTAAAAACAAATTCTTTACTTATTTGAACTAGTCTGCTTATTTACAAGATATAACCTTTTTATAGTTAATTAACTTAATATTAACCTGCTCTTCTCACTTTTCTTATACTTACAACAAAGAGTTACTTTTTGTTTGCTGATTTAAAAAGTATCAATAACTGGAATTTTCCATTTTAGTCCCTTGCTTCTACCACCATCAAAATAGTTAAAGTTATGTTTTTCTTAGTCTGACTGATGGGATGAGCAAAAGAACTACTCTTGAGGGCCGTGTAAATGTGCAAAGAATCAGCTAAAAGAATTGCTGTGAAATAAACGCTATCACGTTCTTCATAGCACTAAATTGGAAAGTTCAAACTTATCCACCTTTCTAGCTGTAGCTTTACCCAGCTTCCTCGCTTTCAGCATCATCCCAAAGTCCCAAAACCAACCCTTAAGCAGTATTTACTAATTCAAACACTCAGCATCAAAGAAAAGTTACAGATGTAAGTCTAAATAGCCTTGACACCCTTGTTTGGTGTCTGAATAGCTGAAATAAGCAGGCAGACTGCCAAATATTTCTCCAGAGTAGTTATTTCCCTTCAAGCTATATAATTTTAATTTACATGGAAATCATCGATACTTTAAAGTGGTACTTGTCCATCAAGCTGTTTATTTCCTATCTCCCTAATGTGCTGTAATAGAACTCCAAGTCATTGGCTGAACAAACATAGTTGACTCAAACAAATGTTGAGATTGAGTGTCACATGTTCCTTTGAACTGACCGAAGCCCAGCCATTGCAGACAGAGCCATGTCAGTAATATATATATCCATTAAACAGTACTCCGCTGATCTCACATTATGCTCTACTGAATAACATAGACTGAGACTGTGCAATTATGTCAGAAATGTTTTTTTATTAATTTGGATATGTGTAAAATTCTAAATATATACACGTGTGGGTATAAGATGATGGTGTTTATAAACATGCAGAACCTATTGAAAGTACATTAATGAGCTAATGTGTCCCAACAGCTTTAAAGTGCCAGGATTTTACTGTAGTTTGTTGCCCTTGCCCTTTTGTACCTTTCTGACTTTTCTGTTCTTCATTTAGATACTCAATACAGGATTAAACCAAAGAAATTTCCCTGAACTAGTCATTCAACACTCCTTTTGTAGTCAACAGTGAGAAGTAAGTGGCTTGGGGCATAATTCATTTTATCCTAGAACAGAGATCCATGATAACTCAGATCAATTTCTCTTTAAAAGTCTCTTGTCTTTCTACATCAACTGTAGCGAAGGAGCCTGTGGTGACAAGCACAGATGTCTGCATTATAAGCATCTAAAGTTAGCTTATCCAGTTTCTTGAATGACTTCAGGAGGATGCTGAGCATTTTCAGCTCCAACCAAATCTGCAGAAGCAACGGAGTTCCTGGGAGGGAGGATTAGATTCTAACTTAAAAAAAAAAAATTGTGGACATATTTTTCAACTTCTTTCTGTCTTTATCTTGATGTTATGAAAACAAAAGATTCTGCAAAGAACAACGATGTTTCTGTAATTTATTTGGTGGTAGTGGTAGTGGTGCTGCAAGAGTCAATATGGTAGGAACCGGGAAAAAAAAGCAGGAAGAAAAAGCACGCTCTGGTCTCGTGAACAAGAAGCCCTGTTGATTTTCACTCTTCTGTCATAGTTATGGAAGATGTGCTTACACTTAGAAAATTTATAGTACACATTCTAACAGCCAACTTGCTTCAAAATGCGTGATGTAGCTCCATACATGTAAAACTAGATGTTCTCATATGTCGAAATTTTTCTTTTTCTTTTTCTTTTTTTTCTAGTTTATATTTTATGTTGCAGAAGGCCAGTCTTTGAGAATCCCAAACATTACCAGGAGCAAGCATTCAATAGGTGGCATCTGTTTCAAATGTCTCATTTCTGGTTTACTTGCATCAATAATCCAGATATTTTTGAAAGTTCACAAATATTAAAGTACTTCTAAAATTTTTTATTCATAGCGAACAGGCAGTAGGATAAATTAATGTTTAAATATGAAAAATGTATTTGAAAAGCTACAAGATTTTTATAACCGTAGATTTTAGGGAACAAGGCTAATATATATTAACTCTGCCATGTTTCTTTCAGATGTTGCTGTTCTACTTGGTTCAACAGCAATGATACTTGACAGGATAAACACAGTATGTATTGGTACAAGGGAAAAAATCTGAACATGCTTTGGCTGTTTATTCCACGTTTTTAAAGCCAGTGTTATCTCATTCAGGAAAACTCTTCTAGCACTTCACTCTGCTATGAGTTCTCAGTTTGACTTACCTGTACAATCCTGTAATGGGTTAAGATGGTGGCGGTGGGACTAAGCCCCCCCTCCCCACCCCGCCCCGCGCCGCTTTCTTTCTCTTCCCCAAAGCACGAGAAAAAGTTTTCTCACAATCTTTGTGGTTGAAGGGGTGAACCAACCCTCCTCTCAGGTTCTCAACTACTCTTTGGAGCCAAGGCATGTCAGTCAAGCCCCATGCTGCTTTCTTTCTCTCCCCCTGAGTGCGTGAAAAAGTTTTCTCATGGTCTTTGTGGGGCAAGGGGTAAAGTGACCCTCCTCTCAGGTTCTCGGCTTCTCATTGGAGCCGAGGGGCATGTCACAAAAGCCTCTGTGTATAAGCGTATAAAAAGCCATAATCTGCAGCTTTCCCCTGATGCATGCCCGCTTGGTTTCCACCAGGACAAACACAGAGAGAATGAAACGTTGACTGAAGAGAGATTGTAGTTACCTCAATCCCTGGAGCAGTAAAAAGATTCCTACTGCAATGCAGGTAGACCTTCTTGCTTTGCCGATCACCGGTGGTGGTGGTTTTCTGAACCAGAATGAAGGGCAACCCAGCTGTAAGCCCCCACCGCTCTGCACTGAGGGAACAGCCGCTGGCGAGGCGAAAACCTACAGTATTCCCCAGAGATCTGGTTTGTGCCCCTCTCTGCAGATGGGGAGAGCCAGAAGCCGGAGTGCAACCCCTGAAAGACTGGTAAACTCAAGTCTCTTCCAGCCACACCAGAGGAAGGACTAAGTTACTGTGAGGAAATTTGCTCCAAAGGAGTTTCTTGAACTGAAACTTTTAAGGTTAAGAATACTGTGCCACCCCACCACCACCCACCGCCCACCTCCTGCCCCCAACTCCAGCAGCAACCACGTGGCGGGGGCTTTGTTTGTTAAACCAGGGAAGTGGGCTAAAGATGCAGATGGGGAGAGCCAGAAGCCGGAGTGCAACCCCTGAAAGACTGGTAAACTCAAGTCTCTTCCAGCCACACCAGAGGAAGGACTAAGTTACTGTGAGGAAATTTGCTCCAAAGGAGTTTCTTGAACTGAAACTTTTAAGGTTAAGAATACTGTGCCACCCCACCACCACCCACCGCCCACCTCCTGCCCCCAACTCCAGCAGCAACCACGTGGCGGGGGCTTTGTTTGTTAAACCAGGGAAGTGGGCTAAAGAGGAGAGAATGTATATTTATCTGTATATACTTATTTATGTATTTACTAATATCTCTCTCATTTCTCTTTTTTCTATCATCTCTCCTGTTTAAATTTAAATGATTGATTTATAGTTCTAATTGCATTGAGCATTAAACCGATTTTGTCCCACCCCTTTAATTTAAAACTTGTTTTTGCTGGTTTTCTTTTCCTAAGCCCAGATAAGCCCATTGTATCTTATCAGCTGAATTATTTCAAATCTCTTTTATTTAGTTCTCGGGTGAGTATACGTTCTCCCTGAGGCCACAGAAGTTGCAAACCTTTCGGAATTCCTTTCCTTTCTAATTTTAACCTGCAACAAATCCATATTTATATAACATACATTATAAATCTAGTCAATTCTTTCGCTGAAGCCCCAAAGAGTGTGCCACCCCGACTACTGCTGTTGATTCATTATATTAAAATGTTGGAGAGAAAGATAAACTATTCTAAGAGGAAATTCATGTACAATATTTCACAAGTGCCAAAGTCTCTTCTTTAATATTTAAATAGAAATATTACATAAAATATTAAAAAGTTTCAGAGACATGAACACCTGCTTGGATGCTTTTTACTCCTGGCTGCAATAATCTCGTCCTGCTGCGCAGGCAGGGTTCAATTTACAGAAAGTCTTGCTTACGTGTACCAGAGGCAGCAACAGGAGCTGTGAATCATCCCGAATATTTTAAATGTTTAATTTTAAAACAAAATATTCAAAATTCTTGAAGAACATGCTATTTAACATTGCAGGAATTAGCCCAGTCTAACCTATATCTGTATTACAGCAATCAGCCTCATCCAAAAACTTCCATAGGCTTTTTGATATGACTGTGCAGAGTTTTTAGTACTTCCAGGAGTGGACTAATGATCCATTAACCTCTAATTAAAGATCTTTGCTTCCATTCCCTAATTTTCTCAGTGTTTTTATAAGAGCTTGGGAAGGCCGTATTAAGGAACACATACATAAAACACATTAATTTAAAACTTGGTTGAGAGTTTTTTCTAGCCTCTAAAGTTAGTAAATATATATGTATATACGTACGCAAAAGACTTTGAGCTTAGATGTTACAGGATAGTTAGAACCCCTAAGAGTACTGTCAAATTCATTAGCTATTGTAAGTCACGTATTTCCCTTCTTGTAGACAATACTTAAATAATAGTAGAAAGGTACTATGTATCTGTCTCTATGGAAACAATTGTCAAGATGGGGACAAAATGAATTGCAAATTGTTTATATTGGTGACAACAGAATTTGTAAGAAAATAGGCAAGGTAATCATCCTCTGAGTAAGATGTTATTAATTATATAGCTAGTCAGAGAATGGGAAAATATGAATGTATAATTCACTCACCAAAAATATTAGAATTTATGGACAAAATTATTTACAGTGAATAATACAAACAGATCTGACTGTGATAATTCAAAGACATTCATTCTATTGTCATATTTTTCATCTATATTGCGTAATCAAAACAGATTTCTTGGTGGCAGTCACATCTATTTTAGCTTTATTCTTTGTGATTAAGATCTAACCAAAGTATTGGAAAACATCACTTAAAAACTGACTTCAGTATGTTTGCTTGGATGTAAAGACTTGCCTTCCCATCAAACCTTGTTGTTGTTCCTGGCCAAACCTATTCAGCCAAGTATCACTGAGGACTATACAAGATTTCAACTGGCAGTGGAGGATGCTGTCTTCTGCTCTTTTCCTCTACTCTGCTCTTGATAAAAGTAGTGACTAAGGACAGGTCATGACATCAGACAAAATTAGAAAAGCTTTCAAATCTAAACAAATACGCAACTAAAATATAGTATGGGCAGCAGAACAGATCTTAAGGATACTACTAATAATGCTAACATTTAGTTTCCACACCAGTGTAACTCAGGTCACTTTACAAATCTTGGTGGTATTCCCATTTGGTAGCATAGAAAAGTAGGGAACTTCTCTCACCTGCTTACAAGACTCAAAATGAAATTATGGGAACTGATAAAGGACATGAATCCTGTAAGCAAGAAAGTGGTTTATTTAGTGAAAATTATTAGTTTAGAAGGCAGGCTGGGAAAACAGGTAGCTGGCTTTGTCAGCAATTATGTGCTTTGACAAAGATGGATGCCTGTTTTAATAAATTGGTTTGTGATCATTATGTATAAATTTTTTTGTCTGCAGTTAGACCTGTTGCTGGAACGTGTATCCCCAGTGTTCAGTAGATCTATGCTAAGACTTACTTGCTACAGATCAATTTCACTGACTAAACACGAAGGTTGGAAGTAGGATTTCTAATTCCTCATCCAGTCACAGATATATAAAAGGTTATTCCCACATGTATTTTTTTTTTAAAGTGTAACAATGTGATGGGTCCTGAATGGGGATAAGTGAAGAAAGTCTAAATGCTCTTATAATTCAATGGTATAACCAGATTTGAATAATTGATGTTGTGGAAATGGAGCTCCATTATTATTTCTTTTAACAAAACTGAAGTTTGTTAGCAGTTTTCTGATAACCTAGAGAAGTAGGGAACTTATCTCATTTACTTACAAGATCCAATTAGAAATTAATTCCATGGAACACCCCAAGGGTGTTTAGATTTTTGCAGAAATGGATTTCTACTCATTCTCAGTGCATCAGTTCTTCAAACTGCATTGCATAATTAACAATCTGTGAAATGCATCTCCCAAAGAAGTTACAGATACCTGCATTTGCAGTGGATAGAGAAACAAATCTGAAATGAGGTTATTGCACTGCCCTCGATAATTCAAAGATATTTAGTTAATATTTTGTATGTGGCCTTTCATGTTGATATAGTTTTTAATATACAGTTAGTGAGAGAAAATAATAATAATAAAAAAAACCAAAACCAAAACGCCAGCTTTTATCAGTGTTACCTTTCATATTTGTGCTTGTAAAACTAAATTCTGCACAACTGCACAAAAACCAGATGGAAAGATCTGATGATTCATATATCTATATAGCATTTCTCTATCTCTCTGATAAGTATTAAAAAAAATTAATTTGTTTTGCAAAAAAAATTTTATTTTATACCACAACACCAGTTTAAAGAGTTTGTTTCAAAATGTGTATCAAATGGAAAAGATACAAAAATCTCTATCTGGTTTGTAAAAAAATAAAACATCCCTGAAAATAGAATCAAACTATATTAATTTGACATAAAGGGGAAAAGGACCTCTAATTGAAATTTTGCACGATCTCCAATTAACCATAGATGCCTGTTCGGTAGTAAATTAGGAAAGTTCTGTATTGGTAACCTGATATAATATCTACAAATAATAAAGTGTCTTCTACTTAGAAAATGAATCTTGACATCTTAGGCCATAGAGAGCGCTATGGGGAAAATAGAGCAGAACACAGGCAGATGTGGTTATTTTCAAGTATAAGAGTTAGTAAAAGTAAAACATTGGCACGAACAGAGCACTGCATTTATTAAAAGCACTCCTGATAAAAGGTAAAGGTAAAGTTATTTGGATTGTTCTTTCATGTTCTTAATACATGGAGTTGAAAAGAAAGAAAATACTTACTACCATACATTACTTTTGACTATAACAAAATCCTGGTAGTACATCTTTTAAAAAGTGCTCAAAGTACTTCTCAGAAACGAAATAGAAAAAAAAATCAGGATAAACATAAAGTATTTGTTATCTGCTTCTAAAAGTTATACAGACATTTGTAGCATCTTCCTTACGCATTTCTGTAAATGAAACTAAAATTAGAGTAATTGGGTACTATAATAATACGCCTATTTCTTATAAATTACAACTCATAAGTAAATTCAGGCTGTGACCTAGTATGCCCCCCTCAGCTGGAACTTCTCTCAGGGTAGATTTCACTAGGATTTCCAAGATCGTCCACTGATAGGTGTTAATGAAAGAGAAGGGTTCAAAGATTGTCTGCTGACAAACGCTGAGGAAGGAGAAGAGTGACTAATTCACTACAGCAGGATTTCATGAAGTGTCAAAGGTCACTTGATACCACAATTTACCAACAATTTGCAGAGAGAAAAATCTTGATCACAGGTTAACCTCCATATCTCTGTTTGTGTGTGTGATTTGATTTAGAAAACTGTCACGAGTCTTGTGTGAACCTCGCTGGTTTTGAATCTTTAAATAAGTCACTGTGTTGATTAAAGCAATTTTTATTAAATCATGCTGATAATTGGCTGATCATTAAGTATTGTTAAAATCATACAACTTAATTTTGTGATTTACCATAATAGTGCTAGTAACTCCTAAATTGCTGCTACCTCAAAGTTGTGTAGGATCTGTAATCTCTCATTTTGCAACACTTGGGAATGTGCTCTGTTTTCTTCTGAAGTATGAGACATGCATGTCACATTCTTGATAGAATAAAGTTTGTTTTCCTTCTGTGTATGGCACCATAGCTGCTCAGTTAGGAGGCATTTTCTGTGTTTACCTGTCTAGTAAACAACTCTTTGCTTCACTAAGCTGAAAAATTCTCCCTGTTCCCTTAGGCGCTGTTTGGTCTGCTCCCATAAGGAATGTCTTCAACTAAACTTAACATGCTTTATAAATCTTTTCCGTTCGTACTTGCTTCAAACGTGTAAATAAACTAATTGTTTATATCTTGTTATTGACTTTTTTTTAAACCAGACATGAAGTAATCAACTGGTTGGAGTCACAAGGGTAAAATCATGTAGACACAGCATCCGCTTTTGTATTTCAGAACTGTGACATTTATAGAAGACACAGTAAGATTATATAAATCTTTGTAGAAGGTACATTGTCTGAAAGCCTTGGGTTTACAAATGCCTATTCGATGCAAAAATTATCAAACTAATAGTTATAAAACGTTACAAAATGCTTTTCAAGGATAATTGGAATTTCATTTACTCTACAATTAAAACCAGACAGGAACTTCTTTCAATTTTCTACCACTCAGTGGTAGAGCTTATCTCACATAAGTTTAAGTACTTCAATTATGTGAAAGTGTGAAATGACTCAGAATTATTCTCTTGAATAAGGTACTACAGTACTGAAGTCTGTAAGGTTGTCTGAAGGATGAAACAAAATTTAAGCGGCCAAACTTAAATTTTGGCATGAGCTGCTCAAGAAAACATTAAAAAGAGAATCTTTCCTCAGATCAATCTGTACCCCCAGAGCTAGTGTTAGTTTGTTAAACAACAGTATCCTAAAATGAATCTTCACCTCGTAGTTTAATGTATCTGAAAGGGAACTCCTCCAAAACCATCACTGTTACTATTAGGCATCCATCCAAGAATTATTTTTCTCAATTCAGCAATAAAAACAGTAATGTATTCCTCCCTCTCCTAGAGTGTTTAATCATGGCTTTTACCATTTATAGCAAATCAAATTTCTTTTCCTGCCTAACCCTGTAAGATGATACTTGGCATTAGATTGTGACCGTCTTCTTTCTATTGATTTAGAATAATAATTAATAATTAAAAAGACGCAAACGACGCAATATTTATCAACCTATTCGGCAAGCAGATACACACCTGCATTGTGAATAACATAGAAATAATAAGTGTAGATCCTGAACTGGGCTTGCATAAAAAAAAATTTCCCTCAGATTTCTAGAAGCCTTTGTGATAATATTCCTCTACATGTTACTGTATATTATTGGTATATTTATTATTGATAAGTAACCTTATAAGCCACCACTTTTACTAAAACCTGTTCATGGATCTTCACTGGACAAGAGCAAGCTGTGAGCAAGTTGAAGTTAAGGAAGAAATTGCAGTTTTCATTGTGTTGGTCATTTTTAATGAAGATCCTCTTAGGCTATCTGAGTCTAAGGTTAGCATGAGCTTGCCTACATGAATAACAAATTGCCATAAAAACTCTGTAACATTTCTAGAAATATGTATAATCGAAATTTCTCAAAAATATCACAGAATCATCTGGTTGGAAAAGCCTTTAAGACCATTGAGCCCAACCGTTCACCCTGCACTCCCAGGGTCCCTAAACCATGTCCCTCAGCACCAAATCCACACGGCTTTTGAACACTTCTAGGTATGGAGACTCCACCACCTCCCTGGGCAGACTGTTCCAACACTTCACAGTCCTTTCTGCGAAGAAATTTTTCCTGATATCTAACCTAGATCTCTCCTGGTGCAACTTAAGGCCATTTCCTCTCGTCCTGTCACTTGTGACATGGGAGAACGGACCAACACCCACCTCATTACAACCTTCTTTCAGGTAGTTGTAGAGAGCGATAAGGTCTCCCCTGAGCCTCCTTTTCTCCAGGCTCAACAACCGCAGTTCCCTCAGCCGCTCCTCATAAGATTTGCTTTCCAGACTCTTCATCATCTTTATTGCTGTTCTCTGAAGGAGTCTGATGAAAAGACCGGTTTTCTTCAGTCTTCTTGATCAAGTCTTTGCACAAAACTACATAGCATCCTCACATATAATTTTGTCCATCTTCCACTTTTTTATTAATAAAGGCAGCACTTATTATGTACAGTAATGACTAGATTTTTAACTGGTTATGTCCTAGTTGAGTTTTATTTATTCATTATGTGACTTAAAGTTCAGCTCCACAAACGCAGAGGTGTGATGCCCATCTGGGGAACCCAAATAACCTAATTAGGGGACAAACTTCAACCACATCCCTCCCAGGGCATCCCAGGAGGATGTCAGCCCCATGGGCTGGATGAGACCAGCAGGAGCAGTTTTTCAGACGATGTCACAGACTGAGGAGGTCACTGCATTGGGGTATGTATCCTGTTGTGGGATACAGAGAAAGAGCATTTTAGAACTGTAAAAGACTTATTATGGGATGTTTAGCAGAGGAACTAACGGTGGAGAAAAGGAGGTATCATGGAGATTTGGGGAGGAACAAACATGGGAAAACAAAAGCATAAAGAGACAAAAAGGGTCAGCTGCATGTATAAAGTGGCCAAACAGTTCTTTTGTCTGGCCATGCTCTGCATCTAATCAGCACAGTCTATCCTGTCTTCTTGTAAAATGCCATTTTCAACTATTTTCCTGGATATGAGGCATGGCTCCAGAGTGAAATAGTGGACAGATTATTTAACGCCAGCTATTGGAGGAGGGACCTATATTCTATACACACATATCCTTCCCATTAATGGACCTTCATCCTAAATAGCCAGAGAGGGAGACAAGATTAGGCCATTTGTGCCATCTGTGTTTGTCTGAATGTTTCTGACTGCTAGGTTGTGAGTCTGGGCATGGAAATATGTGTTTATAGCATAAGTACTCAAGTATGTGTACTGGGAATACATGCTCAGCCTTGCTACTGAATGGGTGCAAGGATATGAAGCTGGGGCAGCCTTGCTTCTACCAGTCTTCCAGATTCATCAGCCTCTAACTTTGCCAAGTGGAGTTTAATCAAATTCAAAGCACAGTGGAAAATGAATTAGTTTTAGGTTATGTCATATTTAGAGTTTTCTTTGCTTATTGGTTTGCTTGTTTCCATTACCCTATTCCATGTCTTCAGTATCAGTGGCAGAAACTGTTCTACCTCTGCATCCACATTTTTGTGACAACTCTTTAAAGATATCTGAGATCATAAAGCCAATAGAAAAACCACACATTATAATTGTTGAAAAGAATTTATAGCAAGAAACGTAACACATGTTCAGACATTAAGACAAAGAATGAACATATTTTTTTCCTTCCTGTGAATAGCTGGGGAGAATAGCCTTGGCAAACAGTCAAACTGCCAACCAGCTGCTCACTTACCCCGCACTCCTTACCAGAACAGGAGGAGAAAATAGGAGGAGAAATCTTGTGGATCAAGATAAAGACAGGGAAATTGGTTACAATCTACTGTCATGGGAAAAACAGACTCTGCCTGAGGAAAATTAAGTTAATTTATTGCCCTTAAAAGCAAATGCAGGAAGGAAGAAACAAAACCAAAATATTTCCTTCTTCCAATCTCTCTTCACTCCTTCACTCTAGACTGCTCAAACTTCCCCGAGCAGTACAGGAGGGATGGAAGTGTTATATTAAGTAAGTAAAGTTTTCTCTCTACCATTCCTTCCCTTTCAGAGTTTTCCTCTGCTCTAGCATGGGTTCTGCTATGGGCTGCAGTCCTTCAGGTAACAACCATCTGCTCTGGCATTGGATCCTCCACAGGCTTCAGTGAATGTCTGCAATGGCACCTGGAGCACCTCCTCCTTCTCCTCCTCCTCTTGTTCCCTCTCCCTCTCTGTGTTTTCTGTCCTTTCTCAAACACGTTTTCAGTGAGGTGCCACCAGATGTGCTGGTTTAGCCACATCTAAATGCTCCAACCCAGACCATACTCCCCACCCCTAATACCAAATCCATGCCACAGGCACCCAATAGAGGTAAAGTGCTCAGACAGTTTTATTCTGTGATCTTTGCTGGCTTTTAAATAATCTTTTATGCCTCTGTTACTTTATATAGAGAGACCTAGGTGAAATAAAGAAAGAAATGATGGCTGTATGACTGCTAAATGGTAACCTATCACAAATGAAACAAACAAACAAACAAAAAACCTGTATTTTTACACCTGTTTCATTTTCTGGCACTCATGTACACATTTGGATGGAGGTCCATGCCTTGTCACATGTGGAATAGAACTTGTGGTATTGAAATCATTATTTAAGCAGAGCTTCAGGTTGAAATGAAATTGCCATGCAGTGTTTAAGCTAATACACTTTACTTCACAGCTGAAGGAAAAACCATGCATATGTTTATTCAGAAAAGCTCCATGATCATGTATTTTCTTACCAGCTACTATAATTGATCATGTTTAACCTAGAATATTTAGATAAATGCAGATATTTTAAAAGAAAACAAAATTATCATGTGAATTTCCAGCCTCATCCATCCACTAATTTCTACTTGTCTTCTTGTATGCTATATGACTCAAAGCGAAAAATAATTCAGATGCCATTCAGAATAAGGCAACAAAAATATCTCTTTTATGTTACACCCATTTCACTTCCTATATATAACCATTTACAACCATTTCAGAATCCAAGCATGAGTCTGATGAATGCAGAGATGAAGTAGAAAACAGAGGTAATATTAGCCTCAGGAAGCTGCAGATATCTGTGGTCACAGAACATCAACCAATTAAACTACCCCGTATATTTTAGATCAGTAGTGCATTTTAGACGAGTAATTGTATTTATGATCTGTAGTTCTATGACATTATTATGGGAAGCACCGACGATTAAATGTCATTGCACAGCTAAAGAACCAGATTATGCCATTAGACATTCCATATTGTTTTCAAAAATGATACTGTCCTTATAGTATGGCAACTACCTTTAACAAGACATACAAAAAGGGCTTCCTAAAACTCGCAGTGCATACAGGAGCTGTGTTACTTATTCTAGGCATTCCATGTCTTTATTTCACCATCTGGTATGTCATGCCTGAGCTTAATAAGAACTTTGGCAGCTTGCAAAATCCTGTAGTTCTAAGAATATGCTTATATAGAGAATAACCTTTAAAATAAGCAATATGGAAAGCACAAGTGGCAGAAATTTGATGAAGGAAGGGAGACGGAAGTGACTACACTTTTTGCTTCTCATCTGATGTCACAGTACCAAGTTGCCATGAACAGAGAGGAAAATCTAAACTTGAAAGAGTTCAACAATTATTAGGTGTAAACTGAGATAGCTGATAGATATTGTTCTTTATCCTGTGATCTCTCTAGCCTTTTGGGCTACAATGATTTTAACCATTATAAATTATTTTTATAAAGATCTCAGTAATACCTAAAACCTGCTGGTCCAGGAAATGTAAAAACTGTTAATTAGTGCAGAGTCAGCAAGAACGGTGGACTGGAGGTAAACCTCAGCGCTTGCTTGTTGGCTTATTCTAGTTGTCACTGGAATTTCTCTACTGTGTTGGGTTTGTGTCTTGTGGGGTTTTGGTAGTAGAATGGGGGATACAAGCTTGGCTTCTGTAAGATGGTTCAAGAAGATCCTCCACGCTCTAGGTCAGCCCTGCCTCTGGCCAAGGCTAAGCCAATCAATAACAGTGGAATCACGCCTGCAATAACATATTTAAGAGGGGAAACACATGTTAGGTGTGTTCTGTTGTTTTGGAGGGAAGTGGGGTGTGACAGAGATAACTATGTGGACACTGGTGTTTTTTTTTATACTATTGACACCCCTGATGTTGTAGAGGTTTAGGATTTGGTGTGTTTTTTTTGCTCCAGACATATTTAAGAGGGGAAACACGTTAGGTGTGTTCTGTTGTTTTGGAGGGAAGTGGGGTGTGACAGAGATAACTATGTGGACACTGTTTTTTTTTTTTTATACTATTGACACCCCCTGATGTTGTAGAGGTTTAGGATTCGGTGCGTTTTTCTGCTCCAAGAGAAGGGAGGCTGTACCCCATTTGTTTGGGTGCAAAAGGAGGTTTGCTGCCTTTATTTTGGCATGGTTAGGCAGTGGGGGCAAAGGCAACAGTACCGGTCCCTGTAATTACCATTGTGAAATGCACCCCTGACTCTGATTTTGCTCCCACCCCTGACCCAAGCTGTGCCAATCAATGCCTCTGTAAATAAGCCTATAAAAAGGGCGGCAACACTTCTTGTTTTGGCACGCTCTTGTTTGGAAGGGGAAGGACAAAACAAGAGAGAGCCAGCTGAGTGGTCACCAAGGCAACCAGGAAAAGTTTGCAGGATAGACAATAGGACTGTGAGAGTCTTCCTTGTGGCAAGTAGACTTCGTTGATCATGGACAGGGGAGAGAAGAGAGCTCGGAGTGAGACACCTTGTTGACATTGAGGAGTCATTGAGCACAGGCAGGGGACAAAGATGGATGGGTTGGAGAGCTGTGAATGGAGGCACCGTTGAGATGTAGGGACCCAGAGACCCCATGGAAGGAATATGGTGTCTTTGAAACTCAGTCGGTGCAGTGCTGGGGAAGTCAGCCTGGACAGTGGACAACCCCCCACATGAACTGAAGGGGTGATGCCAAGCTGCCTCCTGGAGGGGGTAGAACACCATGTGGTAGAGTGAGTATGTGCCATAGAGCACGCTGGAACTTCAGTGCTGGAGGTTAAACAGACTGTGCCTCCCATCCTGTGTCCCTTCTCCCTACCCCTCCAGGCTGAGTGTGTGTGTGGGGGCACAAGGTAGTAAAGCCAGGCCCATGAAAAGGGGAGGAGTGGGGGAAAGGTATATTAAGATCACACTGTTCTCTCTCTGTGTGTCCTACCCTGATTTAACTGGTGATTTATTTGTGCTAAATTAATTTCATTATCCTTTAGTCAGGTCCTTGTGTCTTTGCCTGTGGCTGTAAGCAGTGTGCTTAGCCCTCCATTCATCCCCACCTTGACCATTAAAGTAGAGGTTTTGTTTTTTCTTCCCCTGGAGGAGATAAAACTGCTCCAGGAGTTATTGGCAGCTGTGGTGGGTTATAAATACAACATAGGTCAACAAAGGAGGAGAGGGGAGAAGTGTGCCAGAGCAGAGATTCCCCGGCAGCCCATAGTGAGATGGAAGGCTGAGCCCCTGAAGCCCATGGAGATCCATGTGGAGCACAATCCCTTCTGCAAACCGTGGAGGACCCCAAAGCAGAGCAGGAGTGCTCATGGGTCAGCGGAGGATTTTTCCACTAAGTAGCCATGGTCTGGTTATAGCCTGATATAGCAGGATTGTGGAGAGGAGTATCCTACTGCAAATGTCAACCAGGATGTCTTTGTCAAGAGAGGGAATAACAGAAGAAGCAACCCCCAAATGTCTCCCTCCAGGCAACTCAGATTTAATCGATGTGACCGTGTTAAAACAACTGCAATTTTTTCTCTATTCAATTTATCGAACCAGTAAAAGACACCTTGTTTTTGCCTGTCTTTTTTCCTCCAGAGATTTGAAATTATAATTGTGAACCTAATACGCTGAAGGACACCATAATTTTTTTTTCCAGAGTGAGTTCTGCTAGAATTAAATCTATGATGAATACTCTAGGCAGTTCCCTTGTCAGTCCTGAGAAAGCCCCATATTTGAATGTCATCATTCATATATATACATAGTTTCATATATATATAACTTTACTCTAAGAACAAGAAAGAAGGCAAAATCATTACTGCTGCGAATCTACAGAAAGCATTTCTATGGAGAAAGACAATACCAAGAACAGGATGTTGAACCTGTGCGCAGCAGGGTGTCCACAGCTAAAAGCAAAACCAGCAGTGAAAACAAACAAGAGACTGCTTATTAAACAGGGCAGGGGAAAATGCTGATGCCCACATGTCATTACTAAAAAATTCGTTCAAGATCTTAAAGGTGTCCTGCAGCTTCTAAAGCTTTTCCTGTGAGACATCACAGCAGCATGCCAGCACGCTGAATAGAGAAGAGTGAGGGCATTATATACAGTCAGAAACAAGACGATTTAAAGTGAAAATTCAAGAGAGCAAAGCAAGATGCACGTGCCAAATTACTCAGGCACTGACTGCTAAACAGTTATTTTAAGCAATGATTAATGCTTCCAGCATTTGGCAGGTGGATTTGTTGTGACATATCTGCTTTTCGTTAACAAAGCTGTGTTTGCAAAAGAATCCAAAGGGACTCTGTGGCCATATATCATGAAATCCTACTGTTTTATAGTTCCTGATACAGCTTCAGGAGATGATCCTTTTCAGGGCAATGGACAGAGTCGTTATCTTATATGGGAGATTCAAGTAAAGGCAGAAATCCAATGTAAGTTTTACCATCGACAATACTTATAGCATACAAACTTCAGGAAATGAAGGTTTAATAATGTAATATAATTTAAGTATACTTTGGTTCTGTGCCTGGCTAAATTGAATGCTCTGTGTCCTTCCACAAAGAGAGATAAAATCTCTCTCACTAGAAAATCTTGGCTTACCTTCAAATACAAAAAATAAGTGCCAGTTAAGAGCATTTTTGATCTGATAACCAGTCATTTAAAAAAATTCTGGTGTCACAAAAATGTTGAAAAAATTACATCTTGCAGAAACCTCCTCCACCACCTTTTTCTAAAAATGTAAGTGAGGACTTAAGTCATATTGAATACGTCTTGAACTTAGTCATAAAAACTAATGGTTGTCAGCCTAATTTGTCCTTGAGAAAAAGACTGAAGCTCAGGATATCTTTGCCTGGGTAAAAGCTCTAACCATAAGTATGTTCTACATAGTTCCACTTTCTTCCAAAAGCAATGTGGCTGCTATCAGACAAAGCAGAAAAGTTTCATCAGGAGTGATTTATTATGTTCCCTGCACAATCATGAAGAGCCTGTCGAGTAGAAGGAGCCCTGAGTCCTGTAAGGCAGAGAGGAAAACTAGGCTCAGATCATTACGGTATGACAAATGCTGTAACATACTGACCCTATCATAGCTACCAGCTGAGCTTTGTTTAAAAAATAAAAGCAGTTGTATTTTCATGACATTTGGGAAAAGAAAAAAAAAAAGGATTTGAGAAGTGAAAAAGAGATGATGTCTAGGCTTGTGATTTCCAAGTGGAGCTAAACATGTAAATATGCCTAAATCTTGGACAAAGATGTGACTAAGGACTCACTGGGTAGAAATCAGTTTGATGTCAGAATATTTACATTTATGTGTGTACAGTCAGAGGTCAATATGTATTCAGTCTAAGCTCTTATGTGGTGAGTGAAGATCAGGTCAATAAAGTTGATTGAAACGTTCAGTTTTAGCAAAGTGGGTATCCAGTTGTACCTCAGCCCTTCTTATCGGCTGGGTTAGGGAGTTCGCCAAATAGCCCAACCCTTGTGAACTCAGGACTGAGGCGTTCAGTTCTTCCTATGAATTACACAGACACTTATAGTGACACTCCCCATGGCAATCATGCCACCATCACCACTGATGCTTCAGGGCAGGCACTGGAGAAGTCCCAGGCTGGACTCAGCAACAGACAGGAACCGGATTCAGGAGCTGGATTCTGGAACTGGATTCAGGAATGCACGGATTGGGATCAAAAGGAGAACAGAAAGAAGGGACAGAAGGCAGAAGAGAGCTTGACTCTTGTGATCCCTCACCTTTGTTCAGAATATGATGCACACAGAATGGAACACCTTGTTGGTCGGTGTAGGGTCACCTGTCCTGTCCGCTCCTCCCCACAGGTGCGGCCTCTAACTTACTGCACCCCCACCGTGGGACACAGGATTTAGCAGTGACCTTGGTCTGCACAGATACAAGTACAAACAAGAGCCTTTCTGCACACTCGTCCCTGGTAGTAACTGTGAACATCAAACATTATCACTGCTAGAAGCAGACACTGTCTGCAGAAACATGTCATTAACTTCAGAAAGCGCCATCACTGAGCAGAGACTGAGCTGGAAACTGAAATCACTGAACAGAATTAGTTCTGTTCTAAGTCAGACCAGGTCAACACCTCTCCTCTGAAGAAAGGCTGAGAGAGTTGGGGTTGTTTAGCCTGGAGAAGAGAAGTCTCCAGGGATATTTTATTGTACCCTCCCAATATATGAAGGGGGTTTATAAGAAAGATGGAGCGAGACTTTTTGCCAGGGTCATCAGTGACAGGGCAAGAAGTAGTGGTTTTAAACTAAAAGAGGTAGATTTAGATTAGGTGTAGGAAAGTGAAGGGAAATTTTTTGTAATGAGGGTGGTGAGACACAGGTACAGGTTTCCAAGAGATGTCCCATCATCAGAAGGGCTCAAGGTCAGGTTGGATGGGCTTTGAGCAACCTGATCTAATGAAAGATATCCCTGACAATGACAGGGGGGTTGGAAGTAGATTTTCTTTAAAGGTTCCTTTGCAACTCAAACTGAGTGTCTATGCTTCTTTGAGTTTCTTTTTTGGGGGAAATAATAATAACTATTTGTTCTTTGTGTCATGGTTTAAGGCCACCCAGCTAGCACTGAACACCATGCAGCTGCTTGCTCACTCCTACCTGCCTCTGAGGAGGAGAAAATACCACGGAAGACTCAAGGGTCAAAACAAGGAACAGGGAAGGAGCACTCACCAATTATGGTCATGGGCAAAAGACTCAACTTGGGGAAACAAAATCAATTTGATTTAAGCAAAATCACCACCAATTCACCAGTTGGATCAGAGTAAGACACTGATAAATACTACTGGATCTTAAACACAACATGCTCCCACCCTTCCTTTTTTCCTGGGTCCAGCTTTGCTACCCCTTCCCCTACAGTGACACAAAGGGGCAGGGACTGTGTGTTTCAGACAGTCCCAGTCCGTCCCATGTTGTTTGTGCCACACGTTCCTCCTCAAAGGTTTTTCCTCATGGAAAAATCCTCCCCTGCTGCAGTGTGGCATCGGTCCCATGGGAGACAGTCCTCTGAGAACTTCTCCAAAAAGTGTGGGTCTGTCCCTCCTGTGGGCTGGAATCTTCCCAGTAAAGGACTGCTCCAACATGGGCTTCACTCAGAGCCACAGTCTTCAGATACTGTCCCCTGCTCCTCCTCCCACTCTGGGAGTCCTCCAGAGGCCTCAGGTGGGACTTTTCTCTGCCATTGATCTCCATGGTCTACAGGGGCTCAGCCTGCTGTCTCATCGGGGGCTGAAAGGGAATGGCTGCTCTGGGTTGCCTTCCCCTTCCTTCCTCACTGACTTCAGTGTCCACATGATTGCCTCTTCCAGGTCCCACTCGTCTCCTAAGTTAAAATAAACGAACAAAAACAAAAACAAAAACAAAAACACAACAAAACCAAACAAACCCAACACCCTAAATTTTCACTATGTTTATATATAGTTAATAGTGTTTGTATACATGTGTGTGCATAAATAAAACAAAGCATACCATCAAAGAATGAAGGAGGTTTGATGGAAACAGATGTTAAAGCTCAGCAGCATCTTATGGACATCTGTGGTCACTTGTGAACTTTAAGGGAAGAGGTCCTCTCGTTGCTGTAGACCCACAGAGGAAATGTCAAGGAGAACAATGAAAGTCACAGAATGTCTGATGCATGTGGTGCTGATACATGTTTATATTCATTGATACTGACATATTCAGGCCACTTTAGGCTGCAAAACAGGTGCAGGGTGCTGTGGATGTGTATGTTCTGGAATTGCTCTCTGGCACATTAACTGTAGACCTGCATAATGACCATTTAATGGGATGAAAAGATACTGTAGAACCTCTTGGGCTGCTGTTCTTTCATGTCCCAGTTATTTATTACTGTTTTCTAACATGTCTTATGGAAGCATTCTGGGAAAGCAAATAGCTTCAGAAAAGATTTTTGGTCACTAGTTTTGATCTGAACAACTCAAAAGGCCAAGAATGAGTCTTCAAAGAACAGGAATTTGGAAACAAGAGTTTCATTAGTGTGACCTATGTGATCTTTTACATCTGTAAAAGTCTGGGAAAAACTTTAGGACACTACCAAATACAACCAAAAATGCAACTTTTATTCTCTTGGTTGATAAAAATTAGTTGGTGGTATTTTGAATTTCTAGTCATCTGAGATAGAGATAGTTCTAAAGTGTTGGTCTGGTTTTGTTTTATTTTGTTTTGTTCCCTCTTCTCTATCCCATGCCTCCCAACCCCCACGCCCCAGAAAACAGGATGTTTTAAGTCTTATAAAAGAAAAGCAAAGTTTCATGGTACTTTGTTCAATAAATTCTTTGTGGCAGAAATTTTATTTAATGAGCAAATGTCTGCATGTGCTTCTGTCTTTAATCAAGACACTGAATTGTTTTCTAAGTAAGCTGCCAGAAATTCCCATAAATGTTAAATAACTCAAACCATTAAATGTATGACAGTTATAAAATATGACTGCAAAATGCTGCAAATTATTTACACATACCATTACGTTCTTCGACTTCTATTTTCCAATGAGCAGGATGTGAATTATAAAAACAAAATCTGCTTTGTTTGAAACATATATCTGGTTTTCTTGGCAATTTCTGATTAGAGGTAGTTTCTATAGATTTAAAGACTGCTGAACATTCGAGGGTCAAGAACTTGTGATGATGATAAAGCACAAGTTAAGTGGAGGAAATTCAAGAATAAAATGTTGGTGCTAACTTCAAAGGGGGTCACATTTTCCTCTCAACGGGACTGAGAAGACATGAGCATATAGCCTCTGAAGATTTAGAAAACATTTCAGGGAAGGGAGACCAGAGAGTGGAAAGGAAAAAAAAAAGATACATATATATATTAAAAGCTGGGAAAGTAAAATGGTACAAAAAGGTTATATATTTTCTTAAAAGGTTAAACAATGGAAACAAAAACACATTTATGAATTGGAGGATGGAGGCAGTCAAGTAGATGGACCAAATAAAGCCCCTTAGGCATTTTTTAAGAGCAGCTGTAAACTCCAGATATTTCCAAGATTAAACCCAAGAGAACAGTAAATCCTGATTTTTCAAGACTGAGTAGCACATTGTATCAGATCTGGGAAGACTCCCATCGATGTTCTGAAACAACAGTGGCAATTTTATGAGTGGGAAAGTTTTCAGACTCTTGGGTCCCTTAATAACTGATGTCTCATCTACAGATAGTGCAGACTAAAAGCCAGAGGCTCATCCAGCCCTCTCATGAGGTGCTTATGGGAAATAGAGAAATATTGGGTACAGAAACTGAAAAAATAACAGCTGAGGAACATTTAGATAGTTTTACGCATCTTTTGATGTATAAAATAGGTGTTGGGGGTCTATGCTCCTTTCAAACTCATTAATAACCATTCTATTCTGTTTCTAGGTGAGATTTTTACTTTTGTTTTGTTTTGTTTTCCAGTTAGATGATTTAATAAATGATCAAATGACTAAATCCTTTCTCCTTGAATTTGGATCACCTTAGTAGGAATGTTCGCACATGAATTCACAGCTTTAGCCTAAACTTGAGTGCTGGAATCCAAACATGCAAAAATGCATAAAACTGTGGTTTGGAAAAGTTGTAGTTTTGAAGTTTTGTCTAAAAAATTATGATTCCATTTCTTTGTGAGTATTGGGAATAATTTTTCTTTCCCTCTGTTACTTTACAAATTTTTTTTTTTTGTTCACAAACATGGAGAAACAAATTCTGGATGCATTATTGAAGGAAAAAAGTTTTTATTGTTCAATGAAAACACTTATATCATGTTTAAACTTTGCAGCGGTAAAGGATCATTGGTCTGTATATTTATACAAGTCCTAAAGGTCTTTTCCTAATAAATTACACTTGGTAATAGGTATAATTAGCAAATAAGACACTGCAAATAATAAACAATTTTCTCGTTCCCTTCTCACAGCACACTCATTTAGCATAGCTATTGCCATCAATCTGTTGTTTTGAACTTTATTTTGGTTAGTGCACTACAGCTTCCTTTATATTTTAGCTAGTGATCATCACAAACATCATTCTACCCTGCAAGTGACTCTCATTGAATTCAGTTATTTAATGAAGTTTCATTTAAATGATGTCATTTTATTTTGAGCAAGATATTGTGCTCAAAAAACTGTTTTAAAAAAAACCCCTCTGATATATGTTCGTTCTTGAAAATTACTAATCTTTCGCAGACCTTTTTATAAGTTAGTATTTGACTACATATATTCAGCATATCATTCATTGCTTCGAAACACTCTTAATTCTAATAATTATAGGACAAACAAAACAGAAACCAAAAGATAAAATCTTCTGCACAAGCAGATCTCTGGCACAGCGTTAATAACTAGGTTTTGTCCTTCATATTTTGTCCTCCACATATACAGTGCAGGCAGAGACTTTTTGATGTTTCTTTTTGCAAGTCAGTTTGGTACTGAATTTATTCTTTTCTATACCAAGTACCACACTGGCCACTTGAGAGGCATGCAGATGTTTCTTGGTAGTGGCCATTACTTTCATTTACATCATGTCTTTTTCAGTTTCATGGTTTCTCAATATAAATTCAATGTGCTTAAGCATGCTGTGCATGTGCTACTCTTAAAATATTAACGTAAGCCTGATGGAGGGCAATTGGTTTCTTTTGGAACTGAAGGACTTTCAATACAGACCTTCAATTGTTATGGGAATGTTCAATTAATGAAAGTGTCATCAAAGCCATATTTCTCCACCACTTTACAGAGCTATCTCCACGAAACATAACTAAATGTCCTGTTCTCAACCGGTGACACACTAGTGCTTATGCAATATTTTATTAGTGTTAAATTTAAAATATTGTTACAATCTCTGATAAGAAAACCTCTCCTAAAACCTCATTATAAATTAATGGGTTTTAAAGTTTTTTCTGAAAGCAACAATAATTTACTAATAATTTACTTTGGTTAATAAATTGGATTACAACAAGGAAGATAGTTTTGCCTGTGAAATTAGACCTGACATTATCACTATACTGTATAGAAAAAATGTATGTTAATTTGTCAATCAGTTATTTGTGACAGATAATATTTAAATAATTAACTGTGTGTAAGGCATAGATTTTTACAGGGCATCTAATTTTTTTTCCCACTGGAACTTTCTTCTCACACATAAACATAGAAATTTCTTTTCTCATATTCATTAATTAATCACAAGAGATGAAATGTATGATTATGGAATCTCTTAATGAAAAATGAAAGGCAGAACTATGAATCTATAATGTATGTGTCTCCAAGTCTGAGCTTGAGACCTTACACAAATAAAACACCTTTTGAAAGTGTACAAAATAGCTCATTACTGACCAGTGGCTCCCGTGTTAACTACTTCCTGAGACAGAAGGAATGAACATGCGTAAATTTATTAACCAACGTGATGACTACTTTATAGCTTTAATATCTCCTTCAGTTTGAAATCCTGTAGAAAATAGTACATTCAGAAAAGAGAAGGTGATTCATTCTCTAGTGTGGCTCCATGCATCTTCCTTTCAAATGTGAACTTTGCTAAAGAGGTTAGAAAATATTGTATCTTCATAGAATAACCAGCTTTGACCCTAACTGGTGTGCTAATGGTGTAACCTTTAAAAGAAGATTTTGAAGGAACAGAATGATGTGAATATATAAACCCATTAAGTAGATTATAAGACTTTCGGCTGTATTTTTTAAAAGAGAAATTAGCAAAGATAAACAGAAACCAGCGCAGTTAAAAGAAATGCCACAATACTTTTATAAATATAAATTCCTTTCTCTCACTAGCATTTTCAAACTATTACAGGGCAAGTACTTATTTTGGAAGACTTCAAGAAGTCAAATCTCCTGGACTACATTGACTGAAACTAAGTATACTGAATATGTTCAATACTTTTATCTTGCATTTTTCATTTCATTATGTTTGTTTCAAACATTATGAACACTCATCTACTAAAAGACACAGTTAAATAACATTAAGAGCTGAAATTAAACCAGTAAACAAGAAAATTAGTACTTGGCAATACCAAAGCTTCGAGCAAATCTAGTCCTAAGTTTCTCTATTACACCCAAAATGTGGATGATGCTGATGGCAGAGATGCAAAATTGCTATGTCATAAGGACATTGCTTAAGCTTAATCTGTGTGTGCTTTCTCCAGAAAGAAGAATAACAATATTTAAAAAAACCCCATATATAAACAAATTTCCCCCCCCCCCAAAAAAAACCCACCCACCACAACCCAAACTAGAAATATTTGCAAGTCAATTATCCCCAAAGGTTTCCAGTCATACCAGTGTATAAAAAATTTCACTTCACTCACCTTGAAATGTTTCCCTATTGCAGTTTTGATGTTTTCAGGTTTTTTTATTTGGATTGTAACAGGTTTCCCAGAAGGGTTGTATAGTCTCCATTCCTGAAAGCTTTTAAGACCTGACTGGACAAAGTCCTGAGCAAAGCTTCTCTGATCTTGGAGTTGGCCCTGCTTTCAGTAGGAGGTGGGATTAGAGACTTCGGAGACATCTTCCAACGTGAATTGTTTTGTGCTTCTATGATCTTTTCCTATTAAGTTCTAAACATACTTTCATTTCAAACAGGAAATTGACTTTTTCATGTTGGATGTCAAAATAATGAGATCTTCCAACACTTCAATGATTCTTTCATCAAAGTCCTAAATTAGATTTCTCAAAACCCCACAAAACTATAAATCTTTATTTACAGGAAAATAAACAAATGGAAGTGACTGGATTATCTTAAGTGATATTGAACCCTGACCACCTTTGATTTTGACTACATGCATTTTGCCCCAAGTGGTTTGTAAAATATTGGGTGCTAGTTTAGAATTATAAGTCAGGTAGTGTCTGTTCTGGAAAGTTCTTAGGGTTTTTTGCTCAGATAGAAACCCAAAACTTAACGAAGGTATATATATTATAATAATAAGCACATGCTGTTATTTCTTTCTGGTTTTCTTACTCACTAGGTCAGGATCTTTTTCTGGCTTTATGACCAGAACAGATTATTTCTTAAGTATTAAATTCACTTGTCTTCAGTACTTTTTCCTCTGGACTCATTGCTCATTTTCCAATAAACAAATGAGCTCTAGTCCTTCTTCTTGATATACACTCTTGAATTAGCAAAAAGTTAAAAGTTCAACTTTCATAATGAATAAAACACAGAAAAAAATGCTGTAACAGTGTTCCAAAAATAGTAATTTTCAAAGTTACCTAATTCTTGTCTATGTTTTTGTACTGTTCTTGTACTATGTTTTTGCCATCCTGAAGAACTAGGATGTAAAACTGCCAACCTTTGCTGTATTATAGGAGTTCCAGAAGAAATTAGTGATTTTCAGTGCAGTCTAGAAAAATGAAGAAGTAGAAACATCTGAGAGCTGTGGTGTTGCAATACTAAATATCATAAAATTCATCAGTGCTAGATATTAGATCCGCCTTATACGTGTCAGACCAAAGGCAGCCATCAGCTCAGTAAACAGTAGTGATGCAACTAAATACACGCAGGAGAAGCTCCTTGCGTATTTTTTCACCATTTGGCCAACACAATTTTTGAAGGGCATTTTCTCCTTGCAACAGATTTCTCTCCCACCTTTGGAAAAGTTTTCCTATACCTCAATTTCTGGGCATTTGTGGACGGTTAGGACCATTTTCAGAAAACTTGTTGCTTCCCACTGTCTCCAGTACAAATCTATGATTTTGCACTCTTCATTCAAATATCCTATGTACTCCAAGCATAATTAAAGGGGTAAAGATAACTAAAGAGAGAAAATAATTGAAAGCACATGATTTATGTAGTGCAGTTTTTTACATAAAGTTGACCTGAAATGATTGCATAATAGCTTACACAATTATTTCTTGGACATAAATTTTGTATTTTTAGATCATTGTATGGTGAATCTACACAGAATAGTACTGAAGTGTCCCTAATGGATAGAATTTTTCTAAATCTTTAATTTATAAAGACAGTTTCAATGAAAAATACTACAAACATTTAAGAACACTGGCAAGAAATATGCTATCTGTGAGCTTTCTTGGTCAGGAGGAAAGTAACGATTGACTGACAGTTGTCATGCATTGGAGCTCTGTGAAAAAAAACCAACCAACCAACCAACCAACCAGCTCCTAAATATTCTTTTTGTGGTTATTAGAGATAATTCTAAGTTATTTACAGGCAGAATGAGTGATAAGGGGGCCTCCATGGAAATACTGTTGCACTCAAGATTCTCTATTACAATGTATGTCTGTCTGACCATCATACTTGCAGAGATAATTTACATGGGCAGTGACATGTTTCTTTTGTTCTGCAATGACCTCTGCATAGTACAACTACAAAATAATCTTTTCTTATTCCATGTTACACTATACATCAGCATCTGCCTTCTTTGAAAAGATCTGGAAAAAAAAAGAAAAAAGTTCCCACAAGGGTTATAGAAATAATTGAGTTTGGTCCATAATAATCCTTGGTTACAGTTTAAAATCATGAATAAGGTCTAATGCTCTCATGGCTTGCCTTCAGGGGTTTTCATAGTTAAGACACTGCACATTTTTTAATAAATCACCCTGGACTTAAAACAACTTATTCCATCTGAAAAACAAAATCCATTTTCCATTACCAAGGAAAAATCCAAGGACTAATATTTGCAGTGAGATTCTTGTATATCAGATCCTATTTTACTAAAATGGAAGTGTAGCATTTGATTTTTTAAAGGTAATTTGTGTATCTTTTCACAATTTTAGAATCAAGACATATTTTTATTACAGATCAAAGGCATTGTTGTGTTTTAGGACTTGGTTTTGGCAGTAGGAGGAGGAGGCTGCCGCCTTTGTTTGGCACGGTTTTGGTAGCAGGGGATGGAGTCAGTGGCGTGGCTCCTGTAAAAAGCTTAACAAAAGGAGCCCCCTCAGCAATAATTTCATCCCTGCCTCTGGCTCAGGCTGTGCCAATTGGTGGCTCTATGAATAAGACAATTTGAGGGGTGAAACACCTTTTGGAAAGGCGTTTCATTTTGGATGCGCACTTTTTTGTTTTGGAGGAGATAGGATGGAAAAAGGAATGACCATGCGGTCACCGAGTTATCCAGGACAATTTTGCGGAATACACACCGGTAGAATTTTTACTCCTTTGGTTGGAAGCAAGTGGGGAAACCTCAAAGGGCACTGGCAGAAAAATGGATGGGATGCAAAGACCCCTGATGAAGAGAAACATGATGCAGAGATCGCTGATGAACTCCCTAAATTGCTGTGACTTTGAGGAGGTTTGGCTTTGCTGGGTTGGCTCTGTGCTGGGAGAGCCAAGCCCAGGATCAGATCCCCTCATGAACCACAGGCGTTCGTGCTGGATTGTCTCCTGTGAGGGAGATGCCATGTGGGTGGAGGGACCAGTGAGGCAGGTTTCCCATGAAGAGCAAGCAGCTAACAACCTGGAAAGAGTTAAGACTGACCGGAACCCACATCCTGTGTGGTGCTGAATGGCAGGGTGGTGGCGGTGTAGTAGAGTCAAGTCTGGGAAAAAAGGGAGGGGTTCAGGGAAGATGTATTTAAGATCTCGCTGTTCTTTTTCTGTTCTACTCTAAATTAATTGGTGATTTGGTTGTGGTTTTGTTGTTTGAACTAAATTGATTTTGTTTCCCCTAGTGGAGCCTGTCTTTTACCTGTAACCGTAAGTGGTGCATGAGCCCTCCTTTGTCCCCTGCCTTGACCCTTATGTAGTTGTTGTATCTTCTCCTCCTGGAGAAAATAGAACAACTGTGTGGCTCTAGTCACCTCTCAGGTCTAAACTGCAACACTGGTGGACTGTAGATGTAAGAACTAGAGAATTTAAATAGGTGCAGTAAAACCATCAGAAAACTGAATCTTCCCTCCCATCAATTCTGTATTATTCTAATACACATTTCAGATCATAACTGGTTGAGGCTTTGGTAATACACTCCGGATGTATTTTCAGGTTGTAGATAATGTAAGGCTGATAATATAAAACTCTAATAAATAAACCAATGGCATTTTTAGTGCGTGTTCCAGTGGTACAAAGAGCTACCATTACAAAATAAATACCTCTGGTTTTATTGTAAAGCTGGGAGCTATTTCATCGTTGTAACGTACTAAATAGAACTTTTATTTCTATTATGCCAAATAAATGAAGTGAAGCAACAAGGAATTGTTTTAAATGAAGTGTTTTATAGGGATAAAGTATACAGAAGATTAAGTGAGAGGACAGATCAGAATGATATTTTCATGTGAAGTCAATTCATACAGAAAGAAAGTAGAAACTTGACGGACACTGACTGTTTAAAACTCAGAGGTATTTCCTTTGCCTTAAGATGTTATCTCTCCCCTTTCTTCCCAAAGAAAACAAACAAACGAAACCCTCTGTAAAGACACTGTATTAACACAGCATTTGAATTGACTAGAGTGCCCTATCTAATGCCACTCACAACAAAGCAATGGATGCAGAGGTGTCTGTTGCAACTGCCATTGACTTTGCCAGGATTTCTGTACTCGGATTGCTCACTGGCTTGCGGCTCTAATGTTGGTAAACTACAACTTGCTTATTTTATTTTTCTAATTATGTTTTCTTTTTCTTCCCCCACGCCCCACCACCACCCCTCCACGCTACCT
>NW_010412085.1:7520-22990 GCF_000710305.1 Buceros rhinoceros silvestris | reverse complement strand
CCCCCCCCCCCCCCCCCATGGTTCTCAATCTTGTTTCTCCATTTTCTTTTGCAATACTAGTTTCTATGGAAACTGCAATGACAAGTACATGAATGGAGTTTAATGATGTCAACTAGCGCTGCCTGAAATCTATTTATATAATAGATTAAAATGTATGTTATTATACATGCAATATTTTTCTTTGTTAGGTAATATCAGTGTCTGGGTCTTCGGCTTAACATAAATGATGCTCTGTAAATCTAGCCTACAAAAATCCATATATTACATGTCCATAAACTGCAGCTGTTACTGTAGAATAAAAGCCCATGTGCTGGGAAATGCCTTAATGCTACACTATGCTGCAGCGGCTGCAGAAACAGCTTTGCAGCACTCTCTCCCTTCTTAAATGTTTCCTCCCTGTAGCTTCATTTTTCCTTTATGGATCTTTTAAGATACTGAAAAAGTAGGTATCTGTCTGAATATTTTATGCTCCTTCAGTCATTAGAAAGAAACACCTCCTCCATCCTGAGTAATTTAGATGCATTTTGACCTATGGAGAGGATAAGTTTCTGTAATTCTTTCTATTTTTGATGGAAATAGAACAATTTTATTCAGGTCCTCCAATGGGGAATTTTAATTTTTCATTCTTCATTGCATTCCTCACTGCAACAGACATCAGAATAAGAACGCCTCAAGATCTTCACCTCAAAACTTAGGAGTCTGGTGTTCTGGATCAAGTGTTAAGCCATACACCGGTTAACAAAAGTTGACAAAAAAATTTGCTATCATTTTCCTTTAGAATCAACATACTATTAGAATGACAGACATATTTAACACGTCTGAGAATGCTTTTGCTCTGAAGAACTGCAAAGCTGGTCCTCGCCCACATGAGTACGTCATTCTGCCTTAACTGCTGACTGGCCGGTACTGGGTCATTGCACACATCATCTGAAGGTTTGGTAGCATAGCCAGCTGCAAAACTGAGGTGATTTAACTGTTTGAGAACTCAGTTAATGATTTATTGGAAGACAGGACAAAGCTTCATTGCTCATACTGCCAGTAGAAGATTTCTCTGGCATTGCCATCATTCAAATCTACAAAGAGGCAAGTGCTACAGTAAGATCCTGTTGAGTTCTCCCTGGCCACATTGCAGCTCCAAACTTATATCTCACCTACATAGTACTTTTTTCTTTCTTGTGCTTCACATTCTGAAAATATGGCTTCCCTTCTTGTTGTACATATATATATATTAAACATTTTGCCTGTTGGATCAAGACTACAGATCAAGCAGGATTCCTAAGTTATCATCTGCACTTATTGTGAAACAATCCACAAATTTTGCGAGCTACATTTTCATATTCATCTCAGCTCATCAGTGAAAATGTTGAATAGTATCTCTGTCAAACCTATCAAAAAAATATTATTTTTATAATTATTCCTGTTGGCTCTGGTCTTCTTAAAGAGTTCCAAATTACTGTGTTCTTAATCCATTTAATACACGTTTAGGTATTCCAATCAAGATGTGTACAGTTGTACAGTGTACTAAGTTAAAGTCCTTGCAGCAGTCTCAGTAAATTTCATATGGACAGCTACCTCGACCCGTCAAGTTTCTACTCCTGAAATATAATCATATAAAATGTCTGTTCCAAGACTACTTTTACAGATAAAATTGATAGTCATACATGTCAATACTTCAGGTTTTTTTCATTAGCTTGATTGGCCATTAATTTGCCTCAAAGTAATTTGAATCTCACCAAACCTGATTACCCAGGTAATTTTGTTCTTTTAGAAGACTTAAACATATATTTTTGGCAAAAAATTAAAGCTTTATTAAAAATTACCATCAACAGGCTTGAAACTGCAACAGGTCTTTTATGTTGGATGCAAGTGAACCAAACCCACTTGTTTATTTCTAATAGGTGTTTTCTTGCCTCCTCATTTCCTAACAAAGTGGAAAGATTTTTCCAGTGTTATATTTTGCAAACACATGTGCATTGTTCTCTTTCCAATACAGATTTTGAATGCTGGTTCATAATTCTGTCTTTACTGCTTCATAAACTGTTAGCACCGATTCCTAATACTGCGTCAGAGCCATTATCAACTCAATTTCAACTACAAAATAATAACCCAGAGAGTGTTAGATAGTAGCTAAGAGTAAGTTTCATTCCTGGATCTGCTAGAGCTCCGATTCAGTCACCAATTCACCTCAGGCTTAATGGTGAAGAGCTACTGTTTTTAAGGACTCCTTTAGAAGTGCAAGGCTGAGAGAGATCAGGCTCTCTGAATCATGGCCTGAGATTAGAGAAAATGATGTCTGCTAAAGGAATTCCAGTTGCACCATTTTAGTGTCATAATATACAAGCTTGTTTTGTGTGTCTTAGCCACAGGGTTTTGTTTAGCTTTTAGCCTTGGTGTGTAGAAGTAGAATGTTGTTGAAGATTTGGATTGATGAAAGGAGAGAACTGGGAACAATTCACTCACGACATTTTGTTGTTCTATTAAATAAGTGAACATGAGAAGGTGAACACTTCCAGGTGCTTTTAAATTTCCTTGCTCTTTTCCTTGAGGTAGTCAGTCAGGTTCCTGAGGAGTAACAGAGGTCTTAAGCCCTCACTATCTAAGATAAATGCTAATCACAGCTTCTTTCAGAAAGTTCATTTTTTATTTAAATATGTTTGAAGCATAGTGTAAAATATGTTCAAAAATATTAAAGTCAATGAAAAGTTAAATGAAATTAAAATTAAAAGCTAAATAAAATTAAAAGCTAAGGGCAGTGATAAATAAGAAGAGGAAATTTGGGGGGGGGTGTGTGTATTTATTTGTTTTGATGGTGTACCACAGATATAACATATTACAAAGAAATTGTTAAAGTACTATTTAGAATTTGGTATTAATTGAGATACTTGGGGGTTTGCTCCTCTAGGATTTCTAGCCTCCTGTATATATTTAGATTTGTTTTCCATCTGTTTTTAAATGGCAATAGTCCAGTTTCACATTTGTTATCAAAAACTTCTTATAAGCCTCCAAATCATTAATTTTTAACTCAGTAAAATACAGAGAAAGCTTAAAAAAAAAGAAAAGAAATCAATGGGACAGATAAAAGAACATGGGGAATAGAAGAAGACATCTTATGGATTACTACGTTAAGGAAATCTGTGTTAGAAGACTTCACAAATCTAATAGCAGAAGTTTTGTTTTCATTGTAGCCAAAAATATATCTACAGTTTTTGTATGTATTTTCTTCTTATCCCAACTTTAGCCCTTCTGTTTAAATGTTTGTTTTCTTTTATTTCTCCTCATATGTTTAAAGTGAACAACCATACTCTTCCCTAGTTTTTGTTTTGCAGAAGTAATTAAGTCAAGAACATTTATTAACTTTTTTTTTTAAATGAGCTGGAATAGATTATCTAGATCTTCTTTCAAGGCTGAATTTCATTTTTTCCTTTTATATTTTTTTCTGTCCCATGGTCAATAATATCCACATTTTTCTTCCTTGCTATCCTTTCCAGTTAGGAAAGGAAAATTCAATGTTTTGATATTCCTGTGTAGTATTTGACCTTCCTTTACGCCATTGAAACCTTCAGACACTATAAAATACTTTTTTCTAGGATTTCAATACTGATGGTGGTGATTTCTTCCTCTCCAGCCTTGGGGTCCTCTTGAGGTATTTTTTCTTTCCTTTGCGCAATTTGCTTTCTTTTCATTTCTTCCTAGATAGCTACAAGTAACATAATGAGTTAGTTTTTGTTATGCAACAACATTCTAGGTTTGTTAGATCTTTACCATACATTTTACCTCTACTGCAATACTCTCAGAACTTAAGCTAAAGTGGGTTTGACAATAACCGCTTGACCTCCAGTCAGGTGTTATCACAGCTGAAACAAACTAAACCCAACTCTGGGCAGGGTAAGCCAGACAGGTGGAGAGATCCTGTGTGGGGCATGTTTAATGCATGATTTATATTCATGGGCAATACAGGGGACACCTAGCAAAATATATTCTGATAGGGAAGGAGAAGTCTTTCCAGAAGTTAACATTATTTTCAAAATTTACAGAATTATTTTGCCTGGTTTCTTATAAATCTTTTCGCCCAGATTATCTTATTCTGAGTCTTTCTTACAATTATTTCTTAAGCTATGCTTGCTTTGCCAAGAACTGTTGTTCTTCATAAAAATAGTTGTCTATTGAGACTTAGTTCATCTTTTCTTGGGATAAATGGATGATCTGCTCTCTCAATATCTACATACCTATATACTTACCTACCTTCCTACTTGGTGTCTGTTCTTTATTGACCTGTATCTTCACTGTTTCTTGGCGTTCTCGGTTTCTAGGTTAAAGACACAAATGCAAATATATATCCATTATTATCATGACAACAATTTAAGTTATATAGAAAATCAGCAGGTAAACACTGTAAAACAGTGAATAATTATACAAATGTCATTTATTCAACAATAGAAGTATGTCAACACTATCTTTTAAGTTCAGCCTTTTAAGTTCAACCTAAACGGATTTTTTCAAGACAACAGACTTCACAAGCAAAAGGCTGTTACACTTTCCTATCTCATTCATCTGTTTCTTTTCCAACGGGGTTCTTGGCATAGCTGGTGCTTCTTTCGTCTGTCTTTCAATTTGTTTGGTTTTTCTCACAGTTCATATGTTCATTTTTTCATATAAGTTTCTAAAAATGAAGAGAATCAAATCACCAGAACTTCTTATTTTGTGGGGGGCCGGTTAGACAAGACAGCTGAATGCTTGAATTAGGAAACATAGGAAAAAAGTCCTCTTTTTTCCCACTTATTTTATATAAATACAATTTATATAATCATGAGAAAAAGCTGTTTCAACTGAAAAGAATAAATTCATTGAGAAACCAACAGTTGTGGGCTTTATTGCCTCAGTAATCTTTTTCTCCAAAACATAAATCACATGAAGATATGCTAGACTCAAAGCCAATCTATCAAGCTGTTACATGAAATAAGGAAAGAAAACCTTAGACATAATTCACTATTGTGCTATTCTAGTTTTATACTAATGGAACTCCACAGACCTTTTTGCTTGTGGTCATTATGAAACAAGCTTAATTTATTAGCTATTCCAGTAGACAAAGCATCATAAAGCGCAATCACCAGCAGCTTCTCAGAATACCTGTTCCCTGGAATACATAAGAACATAATGTGGTAAAAGGCTTTAATGGCAACTTGCTCAGCTTCTGTGTCAAAACCGCAGTGCATAGCCACAAATGTCAGCACAACGAAGGCTGGTCTGTTCAAAAGTGGTTTCCTGTGTATTACCTTTATCAACACTAAACCAAATGTGAGGAGGAAATCTGACTTACTGATCTTTCTTTTCTTCACTTTTATTATCCAGAAAAAATAGTAGTATTCATAACAAAGTTTGGGTCACATTAGAATTACTGTTAGGGGCATTGTTTGTATGTGAAAGGATCAAGCCGTTGTGCCTACCGTAGTTTGCATCCAACCCTAGATGCGATTCTTCCCCATATACACAGGTGTTGTACCACCAGCTAACTGCAGCAGAGCTCCTTCTGATTTTCTGCAGGTTAGCCCAAAGAGAACGATATTGTGCTGCTGGGAGATGTAAACTCCGACACGTAATCCCCTGAACATGCAACTAATGAAACTGCATATTTTACAAAGCTTCTGAAATGCAGGTATATATTAAGAGTTTTATTTATGAAGTGCGCTTTCTCGGCTGTCATCAGTGTCAGCTTTCAGCCAGGTAGACTGCAAATATCTGTGAATGAAATTAATGAAACTCTCCTTGATGTGCTAGAAGAAACCTGCACTCCTATTGGCCATTCTTTCTTTAGGTTAATCATAGATTTTATATATACTCATTTCCACTGTTCTTCATCAAAGAGTGAATTTGGGATATTACTATAAAAATTACTCAGTAGGTAAATTCATTGTAAATTAACCAAAGCGATGTATTAATTCTGTCAAAGGTATTTGATAGTTTTGTTTGAAGATATGAAAATATGAAACTTTACATTGCAGCTTTTACTGGAGCTCCAAAACCGATTCCACATGCAAGCACAAATTTAAACCACATGTTTAAGTTTATTCTAATAGTTATCCTAATACATTCCATGGGTGCAAGAACCTCACAGTTCAGTTGTAATGAGCATAATAATAATAGAGATGGTTTCTTCACCATTAACTCATCCTTTTCTTCCTTTTTTTCTTTCTTCTTCCTCTCACTTTGAAAATGATATGTCATGGATAAATTCCAAACCAAACAGCATTTTAACACAGCCTTCCCTATGCTACTTGGAAAGATTTCGCCTTCAGAGCCTTAGATCTCAAATGTACGTCTGCATATGTTTGACATTTAAAATTAAATCTGTCATTTGCATAATAGTTAACTCCTTTTTGAAGATAAATGAATACATTTATTGATACATATGTAGGTGATATGTATTGATATCTATATATTGATGCATGTATAGACAATACATGTATATGAATATATTATCCCTTTTTCTAGACCCTCTATTGTGACTTTCACAGAATAGGAAACAATCTTGTAAACTTTTGGATTACATGACCTTCAGCTAACTACTGCATTTTTAACCTGTCTGACTTGAATAGCTCTTGTAAAAAAGTTTTGGTGGTTGGTTGTTTTTTTTTTTGGGTTGTGGGTTTTTGGAGGGTTTTTTTAAGTTTCTCTAGGGGAGACAAATCTTTGCCACTTCCTGATATAAGAATATGTGATGGGTTGACCTTGACCACTAGATGCTCACCAAGCCACTTTATAACTCCCCCTCCTCAACAGGACAAGGGAGAAAACATGATGAAAAAGTTTATGGATCGAAATGAGGACAGGGATATCACTTACCAATTACTGTCACAGAAAAAGCAGACTCAGCTTGGGGAAATCAATTTAATTTATTACCATTTAAAAAGAACAATGTAGTGAGAAATAAGAACAAATCTAACCATTCCTTCCTCCCTTCCAAGCAGCACAGGAGCTAGTGAGAAATAAGAACAAATCTAACCATTCCCTCCCCCCTTCCAAGCAGCACAGGAGTCTGGGGAATGGAGGTTACCATGAGTTCATTATACTTTGTCTCTTCTGCTCCTTCCTATTCATGCTCTTCTCCTGGTCCGGTATGGAGTCCCTCCCATTGCATACAATATGGCTTGACCTTCTCCAGTGTGGGTCCCCCATGAGTCCACAGGTCATAAAATCTGCTTCTACGTGGGCTTTCCGTAGGGTCACAGCTTCCTTCTGGGTGCTTCTGCCTGCTCCAGCATGGGATCCTCCAGAGCTGCATTGGGAACAACCTGCATTACCATAATCTTCACAATGGGATGCAGGGGAATCTCTTCTCCAGTGCCTGAAGCATCTCCTCACTTTCTGTTTTCAGTGACCCTGGTGTCTGCATAGTTGTTTCTTACACATGTTTTCACTCTTCCTTTCCAGGTGTGTGAAGTGTTTCTTACCCCTTCTAATATGTTAGCACAGAGGCGCTACCAGCAGTGCTGATGGGCTCCGCTTTGGCTAGCAGAAAGTCCATCTTGGAGCCTTCTGGAACTGGCTCTGTCTGGCATCGGGGCAACTTCTGGAGTATTCTCACAGAAGTCACCCCTGCAGCCACCTTGATATCAAAACATTGCCACATAAAGCCAGGTCAGAATGTAGTTAGTCTTGTGCTGAAATACAACCAGATAGGATCATTGCAGGTTTAGCCATTTCTTAAGGACGTGCATCACGGCACTCAAAGACATTGAACGCCTTTGTCTTTCCCTTATTTTCATCTTTATAACATATTTACTCAATATTAATACTGACACACTTCCCACTAACCACCCCGACTGTTCACAGAACAACAAATTTTACACAAAGGAGGGGAAAAAACCCCACTGGAGATAAACAAGAAGATATTTTAGTCATTGAGGAAGAATACAGATCTTTCTGGAACATAAACTTCATAGAGGTTTAAGTTCAAACTTAAGCATTTATTCTGGAAGAAAACAAATAAGAACAAATATTTCCTCAGGTAGCAGACTATCAGCTGTAACACCATTCTTTTATGAAGTTATGCTTCAAAGAAAGACTTTCATAGTTATGCCATATCTCAAATTGCCTGGAGGAATTTGACAAGTGATTTCCAAACTGTCAAAACTTTTAACAGGAGTACTGTGGGAGCAGATGCCATCATAATGCTTTATAGGAAATTTAAGTATTTTAAGCAAGTGAGTATCTGTAGGCAGGTGTTTTACAAGGATTTTGTGCAGTTAGAAGAGTATTGAAAATGCCAAAATTCTACCAATTAGTCATTGAATAATAAAAGTATTTAGATTCCAAAAATATATACACTACTTTGAGTTAATGGTTTTTTCTTTAAATTTCTTATAAGATTTTGCTTTTATTTGCTTTATTTTGCTATAGACTTATGTAACCACAGAATCATAGAGTGGTAGGAGTTAGAAGAAATCTCTGGAGATCATCTAGTACAATATCCCTGCTAAAGCAGGTTCCGCTAAAGCAGGTTGCATGTTATTGTGTCTAGGCAGGTTTTGAGTATCTCCAGAGAAGGAGACTCCACAACTTCTCTGGGCAGCCTCTTCCAGTGCTCCGTCACCCTCAAAGTAAAGTAGTTTTTTCCTCATATTCAGATGGGATGGAACTTCCTGTGTTCTAGTTTGTGCCTGTTGCCCCTTGTTGTGTCACTGGGCAGCGCTGAGAAGAGTCTGGTCCCATTCTTCTGGCACCTGCCCTTTAGATATCTATAGGTGTTGATAAGATCCCCTCTCAGGCTTCTCCAGGTTAATCAGACCAAGGTCTCTCAGTCTTTCCCCATAAAAGAGGTGTTCCAGTCCCCTAATCATCATCATAACTCTTCACTGGACTCTTTCCAGCAGTTCGTTGTCTCTCTTGAACAGGGGAGGCCAGAACTGGATACGGTGCTCCAGATGTGGCCTCACCAGGGCAGAGTAGAGAGAGAGAAGTACCTCCCTCAACCTGCTGGCCACACTCTTCTTAAGGCACCCCAGGATACCACTGGCCTTGGCTACAAGGACACAGTGTTGGCTCCTGGTCAACCTGCTGCCCACCAGGATTCTCAGGTTCTTCTCTGCAGAGCTGCTTTCCAGCAGGTCAACCCCTAACCTGTACCGGTGCATGGGGTTGTTCCTCCCTAGGTGCAGGACCCTAGACTTGCCCTTGTTGTTCCTTTCTGCCCAACTCTCCAGGTCTTGCTGAATGACAGCACAGCCTTCCGGTGTGTCAGCTAGTTTTGTATCATCAGCAAACCTGGGGAGAATACACTCTGTTCCTCCATCCAGGTTGTTGATGAATATGTTGAACAAGACTCACCCAGTACTGACCCCTGAGGAACACCACTAGTTACAGGCCTCCAGTTAGACTCTGCACCACTGATCACAACCCTCTGTGCTCTGTCATTCAGCCAGTTCTCAATTCACCTCACTGTCCACTCTTCTAACCCACACTTCCCAACCAGTCCCAGAGGCAATAGACACAAATTAAAACACGTGAGGTTCCATCTGAATAGAAGAGAAAAAATTTACCGTGAGGGTGGTAGCCCAGAGATATTGTGGAATCTCCATCCTCAAAGATAATAAAATTTTGACTCAACATGGTCCTGAGCAACCCGCCCTAGGTGACCCTGCTTGAGCTGGGGAACTGGATATGATCTCAAACTGGTCCTTCTAAAATAGATGTTTCTGTCATTCTGTGAATCAAAGATTCACTAACTGAAGTCAGATTCCTTCTGGATCACGTCAATCAGTTCTACTCTTTACAGCCTGAAAGATATTCTGTCCCGAAATAAAGGGGAACATATAAACAGAAATAAAAATGTTTTTATAATAGCTTCTTCGGTTTATTATATTTATTTGAACATTCAATGTTTGTATTGACCACAAACTCAAGAAACACCAAGTTATAAATCTCATGTTCTCAAAAATGTATACAAAAAAGATATAGACTTCTTTTAATAAAATACAAAAAGCTTCAGCATTCATAACATGATTAAAACAAATAAATGAATCACTGAACTTGGTGACTTCAGTCAAATCTTTAAGCCAATCAAGAATTTTTTTTCCTCAGAGAAAAAAGAGGTCACAGCTTTTTATTTTGAAGTTATACTGGGGAAAGAACCTGGAAACCTCAGGGATAAAAAAGCAAAATTTGTTTAATTCTGCTTAAAGTTTTCATCAAAACTCAGCTAATTTCTTTTAAAATAGTTCTGTTATTCATGAAGACATTTTCAAAACTGAATCTTTGGCAGCATTGCAATCACAGCAGCAGAAAATGATGATGCTAGGGACAGCGGAATTCAGAAAATACCTGTTTCGAAATAGAAAAAAAAGCTTTTCCTGATGGACAAGCAGGTATTGTCCACACACTTCTTCCATCTGTGTATAACCACACCTACTCTAACTTCCGTCTTTGGAAAAAAAAAGTTAAGTTTTAGCATTTTGGAGTAATCAGAAATGTGTTTCTTTTGAATGCAAGCTTCAACATGGAAGTCATGATGGTTAAGACATGAAACAGTCTTTTGAACTATGTTTGCATGCTAATCCGCGTCTTTGTGTACATGCATATCCAACAGGAACTTAGTGCCAGATGGGGAAGGAAGGAAGGAAGGAAGGAAGCATCATGAAAAGGTATCATTTTCACCTCTATTTGCACCTTTTTTTTTTAAATTAATCTCACTTAGCAGCTGTTTATTTGAAGAATGAGTGGTAGCCAAAGAAATTAAGGGGATGAGAAATTGACAATTAATAAAGGTATTTGAATATATTTTTCTAAGAAGTAGGAGAAATTTGCTTTCAGGTTTCATTTTGTGGATCATGGAATCATAGAATGGTTTGGATTGGAAGGGACCTTAAAGATCACCTAGTTCCAAATGCCTGGCCTGGGTAGAGACACCTTCCACTAGATCAGATTGCTCAAAGGCCTGTCCAACCTGGCCTTGAACACTTCCAGGGATGGAGCACCCGTAACCTCTCTGGGGAATCTTTTCCTGTCCCTCACTACCATTACAGTGAAGAACTTCTTCCTTACATCTGATCTAAACCTACCCTCTTTCAGTTTAAAGCCATTACCTCTTGTCCTGTCACTAGGTGCCCTTGCAAAAAGTCCCGCTCCAACTTTCTTACAGGCCTCCTTTAGGTACGATAGTCCTGCTTTAATACTAACACCCCTTTAGGATGGTGAGACTGCACTGAATATTACACTGTCTTGGCTTCAAAACTTCATGCTCAGAAGCAGATTGTGCCATCCAGAGATATCCTGTTGTATCAGGTGAAGCTGGTTTGGGTCTTTTTACCTGGAAAAACGGGATGCTGGATAGAATTTAAATAACTCCTGGTAGGGACCACTTTCTTCTGTCAGTGTATCACAGAAATGGAGAGAGTCCCTTGCGGCATCAAACTTCTGCATCAGATTCCTATCCAAACAAAACAAAAGAATTTTTAAAAGAAGAGGCAGGCCTCAGTGAACATTTCCAAGAAGCTGAAATAGAGGGCTCTGTGTTAAAAGAGTGGAAAAGCACTTGGAGAGCTTCATGTAAATGCCAAATACCTTTATCATACATCACTTAATCTACAATACTGTCACTGTACTATATGAAAGGGACTTGACTTCCTCTGTACAGTAGATTGACAGCATCAAAACAGAGTGATTGAACAAAACCACGTGATCTTCAATCTGATAGAAATATAGAAAGCAAAGAGAGACATATAAGGAAGCCTTAATACAATCAGTGATGTCTCATTAGAAGGCAGTAGCTGGACAGAGCCTCTAAACAAACTACACAAGCTAAATTTTATATAAGGGCTTACTCCCACCACTGTGACAGAAGCCAAAAGGTGAGCAAATCCATTTGAATTACAAGAAATGTTTAGCTCTGAGATGGGGTAAGGACTCAAGAAAGGATAAAAGGTAAGAAAAGTGATAATGACAATACAGTCATTCTGTGAACAAAGTCAGGGAAGTTAAATACTAATTCTAAGATAACTGACAACAGATGTTATCTCAAAAATACCTTTGAGATATCCTGGACCTGAAGCATATGGAAGTCAGGAAAGAAAGAGTGAGGTGAAATGCAACCCCAGATATTACTGATTCAGTGAGTATTTGTCCTCCAAATTTTACCAGTGCTGTTGAAATGAAAGGAATAGCCACCTACATACACATTAATCTTAACTTAAATAATTTTAATATCCTGCCTTCCCTGTGAAAACTATCCTGACAAAAAAATACTTGTCTTCTACTTTGGGGGATGGGGGTTGAGGGAACGTCAGCTTTGATCAGTACTGTTGTAGAACTTGCAATTTCCTATCCGTCTTTGCCATTTGACTGGTTTTTGCTGTGGTGA
The DNA here is from genome assembly GCF_000710305.1 of Buceros rhinoceros silvestris. Classification (NCBI taxonomy): domain Eukaryota; kingdom Metazoa; phylum Chordata; class Aves; order Bucerotiformes; family Bucerotidae; genus Buceros; species Buceros rhinoceros. The sequence goes on along the minus strand of NW_010412085.1, from coordinate 10,638 downwards.
GTTTATGATAAGAATCAATATCTATTTCTGGCAAGCTCTGTAATTTCATGGCAGTTGGCTTTGGGACTCCTAGATTTATTTTCTGAATTCTGTGCAGCTGAGGTGTAATTTTTCTTACCTGGGAGACAGGAGGGGGGAACACTTTTAATATGTAATTTTTAATTACAATTGAAATTTGTATCCAGTAAAGGAGGAAGCAAAACCACAGCTGCTGCATTCAGAGGCATTTTACAAGTGGCTGAGGCTTTTTTCAGGTTTTCATTCCTACTGGGGGTGTCAAACTGCATCAGATTTGGGTTTTGTCTTTTTTTTTTTTTTTTTTTTTTTTACAGGAGATGGACAATAATCTGCCAGGAATGACATAAATATAGATGACCCCAATACCACAGCAATAGGGTGTTATTGAGAGGTCTCTTCCAATCCTGTTTTCTATGATTCTGGAAAGATCTGCAGAATAAATAGATTGAAAAAAAAAATAAAAAAAAGAAAATCTGAGGAGTAAGCATACAATCAGATACAATTTGAAGAATGGATTACTCAGCAAGGGAAGCTACGTGTCAGAGATCATAGAATGTACTTATGAGAAATGGCAGAATTCAAGCTGACTTTAAAAATCCATCATAACACACTATACCTGTAAACAGACAACAACAAATGGACCTGTGGGCATGCTATTCAGAAAGTCTGAGATTGAAATATTCAGAAAAGAATTAAATTTTGTTCTAAAAAGAAAAAACAAGGCATAATATAAGGCAGTACGTGGGGGAAAAAGGCTAATTTAACAGTGGAAATATTTTTTATCAGATATGGAGGAGAAGGAAAAAAGAAACAGATCTCACAATCTCTATGCCAGATCTGTTACCAGATATTACTTCTGTATCTTTTTTTTCTCTGGCATGTCGTACATACTGATATGACTACTGCTTTGATTCTCAGTATCCTTAGTGGTAAGAAAACACAAAATAACAACCGTTTATTGGTTTACTGCTTCAGCTAATGGCACTTTAAGAGCTGACATTAAGTTTATGCCAAGACTGTAAATTGTTGGTAGCAGTGATTATGTCTGAATAGGGAATACAAGACAATGGGGAGTCTTTGATCAGAACTAGAGGAAATTATCTTTCCCCAGGACTATTGAAAATAACAGGAAGTATTAGCTTTCCTATTCATTGCTCTGAAGAAGAAGCCAGAGATGATAGAAAATAGATTCTGAGGGCTTTCAGTCTAGTTTGTTCTCCTGGATTTCAATGAAAGTAAATAAAATATGGACATAATTTTAAATAAAACATTTTCCCTAGGAAATTTCCTGTCATCTCCAGTGTAGTTTTTCGAAAAAGAAAAGTGGGATGAAACCTCTCAGTATGATTTTATTTTTCCCTTATCCCCATTCCCAGTGTTTTATGTGTTTTAAAAAATGTATTCCTTCTAAACTGCTAATTACATAGCTTCAGAACCAATAATATCACTTTCTTTTGGCAACCACATCTTTTATTTGTAGTTGATAAAATTTCATATGGGTTGTTAAGTTTTAGTCTACTTCTTAACATCTTTAACTTCAGGAAGAATTTAATATGTGGGAGGATTCATAAGACTGTTTTCAATACCAGAACATCTGAGCTGATTCCAAAAACAGATCTGAAAAGAAATTTTCAGTAGCAGTAGTAGAAATGCACAATTTATTGCAATATTGTTATCTACACTGCATGCTGTGTTATGAAGTACAGTTAAATGATGTTCTTTTAAGATGTAGTAAGGTAGAATTTTACCAACGTAGAGCCTTCAAAATATGCTTTCCCCCCCACACACTTTTTATTTAGCGTTTAAGTGTTAACTACAAGTGATCTCTATTGACTGATGGTTTTGGCAATGTTTGGTTCGAAAATACACATGATTTTATTCAGCAAAGTCCAATGAGCAGAGCAGATGTTTCTAAGTTTCTTAACAGTCGATGAAATGTGATGAACTGGGACTGAACTGAGCAGACTATTTTTTCCCATCATGTTACTGTATTTTACCCTACTTTACCCCAACCCTCAAATTTTTTAATGTATGCACGAATGTAATTTACCAGATTTTGAAAGGATAGCAATAAAAACTGCCTGTAAGAAAGACTGAGTAGATGTTTGTTTTAATACTTTGAAAAATGGAAGACTGGTGGAGTTACTAAGTTTCAGAATCTAGCTGAACAGTTTATGGCAAACAATGTTTTATAAATACATGAATAAAAACATTGACCTTTTGGCTTAGAAATCGGTCACCCACTACTTTAAATGAACAACATTGAAACCATTTCTGGTTTCCATTAGACACTTGCGTTGCATAAAGTCCAAAATTTTGCCAGTTTCCCTATCAGTAACATGACTAGATCATTAAAGGTTTTAAATTACAAGTGCAGAATGATACTGCACTTGTAGTAATATAATGTAGTAATGTAACTTTATTGACAATACTCAATAATATTTGTAATTATTTATAAACACAGTTCATAATGCATATTTAAACACATTTAAAATGGCAGTTTAGGTGTAAATATAAGAATTAAACATTCAGACTTGTTAGTGTTTTCTCGATCACGGTAAATAAGTAGTCTGAACTCCTTGTGTGAACACATTAAAGACAAGAAGCTGAAATGCAGATGAAAGAGTCAATAATGTTATCTTCTGCTCTTGAACTCTTGGGGCTCCCCTCAGGGCACAATTTACCTCACACAGCATGTCTATTAGATAGCAGTTAAAAAAAAAAATGACACTTCCTAAAGTGAAGAATACAATAGATACCAAATGATAGACTTCAAAATAATTACAACAATTAATTATGATCACTTTACCTACAAGGAACAAAGGACTATGTAAAAGAAACCAAACACCTTGCATCTCCTACTTCAGTTAAAATTGCTTCTGTATTGCTTTCCAAAGAGGGATTCTAGCACCCATCTCATTGCAAGAGTGAATCTTCCTTGCTGTGGTTTTCTTCTCCAGGTAAATTAAAACTGAATATATTATTGTAAAAATCAGTATACAATTGTGTCCCAGTATCTCACAGCTTGGTATAGGAATTTTAGGGAGAACATACTGAAATTTGTGAAATTTGTCAGGAATCACTAAAAGCATTTAGGAAA
>NW_010412085.1:0-7417 GCF_000710305.1 Buceros rhinoceros silvestris | reverse complement strand
CTGTTCAAAATGAGTGCTCTGATAAATCTTATAAAACTCAAGGAAACATTTAACTTCGGTATTTTAAATGGATATGCAAGAACCCATCTTAAGGCATGCAGTTAATGTTGAGAACCTTCAATTCCTAAGTAAATAACACTGTCACCTCTGTTTACTCAATCCTCCTTTCCAGGAATATAGAATCCAAATACGTGGGAAAATCTTTTTAAAAATTATTAAAAATATTCACTATCCGTGATGTTGTTGTATAAAAATAAATAGTAAACTTTTTTATATTATTAGTTAGTGCTTGAGAAAATATCATTTCACACTAATAATGAGGGCCTTAAGTTAATGGTTGATTCTTTTGAAGTTATTTTGGGAATTCTTTTTCAGTTGCCCAGCTGCCTGCTGAAAAGAATGAACTTAGGAAGGAGACAAATGAAAGTGCTGCATGGAAAGTTCTGAGTGTTGCCTTCCAAAAGTGAAATGACATCAGGAGCAGATGCGTGCTTAATGTAGTGCCATTTTATATCACTCTCTTGTAACAGCCAGCGAAGAGAGGGACACCTCTTTTAGGTCTCAGCTATTTTCAATATCAGCTGCATTAATCTTTTCATTTTCTCAGCATAGATTTCCGTAACATCCTTAGTTTATGAAATAAGCTTATTGTCCTTATCTTACAGATATGAAATCTGTTTATACACAAGTAACAGAATTGTAGTGGTTTTTTTTTTTTCTTTTATTCCAGTGTGGTAGATACATTGCCTTCATTTTTGTGGCAGGAAAATCACAGAACTATTTTTGAAAGCAGACTTCTAGGTTTTCCCTCTTCTTTTTATTTTCTGAGACATCCTGTGAGTTTCTATTATGTTTTATCAGCATAGGATTTCTATTTTGAGTGATTTTAAACACCCTGAAAGACTTTGGTACATTTTGGACTCCAAAAAAGTGTCAAATAGTTAATTTAAAAGGTAATGTCTCACTGGTCTTTTAAAAAAGAGATCTATCTTTCTGGCTGTGTATGACAAGTTGTTTAAATCCTACAGGGCATATAACCACTGCTATCTGCATTGTCAATGACAGGAGACTATAATTAAACTATTTGTATTAATTACAAAACTTCACATCGGTGTGTAATTCTTTGCTGAAATGAATGGTTTTCCTCAGACAAGATAATTAAGTAAGTTCCACATAGAAGACAACTATGTAACTACTTTTCCTTTTCACATACAGGTTTGGCCTTTTCTTCAGCTAAATAGATTACAGGTGTTTTCAAATGTGTTCAAACCATTGTAAGTTTTTCCTTTGTGCTCCCAGTTATCAATAGATAGTTTGGGTTGGGCTGGGTTTGGTGTGTTTGTGTGAACTGCCGAGCTGCCTTTTTTCAGAGCTGAGAATTTTACTATAGAATGCATTTAGATAAAGGACCCAACCACTTCATTTACACCTCAATTGCATCTTTATCACCATTCCTTTCATGCCTGGCATATTTCCTCTATTAACGTACTCAGTATCTCAGCGTATTTTATGTAACCCAATGAATTTCATGGTCTTTTTGAAGCAATTTATTGAAAGAGATTCAATTTTTGAATGTGGTGACTACATACAGCTATCTGACACCTTCAGTAGAGACATTGAATTGTTTCCCTGCAGACATTTATTCTTCCTGTCAATTTAATATAATTTTCCCCCAAGAATCTCACTTAAGTGTATTTCAAAAAACTTCTTCCTTTGGATACCAAAGTTCATTTTATCAACTTGGACTGCATCGAATCACTTTTAAATAGGCAATTTATACGCTGAAGACAGCAAATAGTCACTACTGGTGATGTCAGCTGGAATATGAGATCTGAGTAGCATATTATTTCTGTTTTCTTGAGATAAATAAATGCTAAGACCAAAGTATTTGTTACTTCCTGAAAAATTGTCCAAGAAGACTAGGAGAGTCTTCTAGGGGAGTACCCATGTAGCCAAAGATTCCTGTAAATAACAAGAAATAAAATGATAGTGAGGCTCTTCTTCAGAAGCCTAGAGCTAAAATCTGAGTCATGAAAACTAGAATTTACCATTCAATCCAAAAATATAAGTAAGTATATCCCTTTAAGTAAGAAAAGGAAGCTCCACATATTATAAACTGAAATTAGGACTCTAAATAAAGTTGTTTGTGAGAACACATTCCTTTTAAACTCCTGTGTAAAAATAATTAATTAACTGTATTTAAGACAGTAAATAGATTTTTTTTTTCTGGTTAATCGATTATCCTAATTTATAATGAAATGTTGAGAAGTGGCAGTTTAAAGAATCTTTTAATAAATATACAATTTTTTAATTAGATTTTCCCAATAATAATTTCATGGCTGTTAAGACCAGCTATACTTGTTTTCTCGATTTTCTTTGAAAAGAGACCTGAATCCATCTGTTTTATCATTTACTTTAAGAAACAAAACCAAAAAATCAGTGTCAATCCTTAATCTATTTCACGTTGTGAAAAAAGATAGTGTTCTTAATCTTTCTAAGAAGCAGGACAATTAGACAAACTTAGAAGTTTGTTCAGTTTTTTGAATAAAATGGCCCTTTGACTCACGATCTTTTCTGTGCCAGCAGTTTACAGACTACAGGCAAAGAGAAGGCACACCTGCATGATGCAGGAACTGGGATATACATGCTATTTTGTTTGAGCATTTCAAGTGAAGGGCCTACATAGTCAACAAAGAAATACTCATAATACACAAAAGAGAAACATACTTCAAACTCTGCCTCTTGATAAAATCTCAGTTTAATCTCTGCCTTAATACGTAATAAAGCTGTACTAGTTTTAGGGTCTCCTTCAGTTCTTTTTTTCCTATTTGGCAGTCTACCTTTTATCAGTCTTATTCAGGAATCAAGTCAGAAAGCATATTGTTTCTTACGAATGTGTTAAGCTCTGGCAATATAAAATCAGTTGTCATACTGGTAGCACTAAAATATGGTTTTGGTCATCCTTGTCCATCTGTATGTAAGAGAGTCTTCCTTTTCTTCCTTCTAAAAGCAGGTGAAAACAAATTTTCAGCAAAAGCTTCAGTATATTTTGCTGTAACTTCACCTTCAGCCTAACTCAAATCATCGAAGAGGATACTCTAGTTCCTGGCAGATAGTTCAAGTCCACAAGAGCCATCGCTCATTATGGATATTGAGAATATATTCCATTCCAGATATTTACATTTTCCACTGAAAAGACTGAGCATACAAAAAACAGTTATAATTAATCGATAGTTGCTTACAGATCCCTTACTCTGGGACAATTCTCACAACAAGATTTATGAGAGATTTCAGTTTTTCACCCACTGCCTGAACAGTCAGAAATGATGAGAACATATCAGAGAATCTAACCACAAGCACTGATTGTAGCCCTTTGACATTTTCAATTTAGTACCTTAGGCAAACAGAGCAGAAATGGTTGATATCACCATACTGAACATCTCGGTGAGCCTAAAGCTAAGCAACTGATTACACAGAAGTAATACATAAACTAAACTATTATTCATTTAATTATGTAATTGAAACCATTTTTCCTTTAATGAAACGTGCGTAATCAAGAGTCTGTTTTCTTTAAGAGGTAGGGTTAAAAACAGTAAGTATACTCACTTTGTCACATTTATATAATAAATTTCATAGTTACTTTCTGATTATTATTTTTGTTTTATTTGAAAAATACCACCCAGAAGTATATATTATTTTTTTGCTGACAAAATACAACTTCGTGCATATCAGCAATCAGCAATGTAGTTATTAAAAAAAAATTCCTAACAATAAGTGCACATCTTTGAATAAATAGACTAGACTACAACAGAATTTTTCAGTTGGAAGGGACCTACAATGATCATCAAGTCCAACAGTCTGACTAATTCAAGACTGACCAAGTTAAAGCATGTTGTTAACAATGTTGTCCAAATGCCTCTTAAACACCGACAGGCTTGGAGCATTGACTACCTCGCTAGGAAGCCTGTTCCAGTGTTTGACAACCCTCAGTAAAGAAGTCCTTCCTGATGTCCAGTCTAAGCCTTCCCTGGTGTAGCTTTGAACTATTCCCACACATCCTTACATTAGATACCAGGGAGAAGAGACCAGCACCTCCCTCTCCACGTCCCTTCCTCAGGAAACTGCGAAGAGCATGAGGTCTCCCCTCAGCCTCCTTTTCTCCAAACTCGATAAACAGTGTTACTATAACAAACTAAGTTAATTGTTCTGCAGTTACTTGACAATACACATTACAACACCTCAAAATTCTGCATAGGATCAATCCCTCCTACCTTTAGCAACTCAAAGTTTTGTGTCTAGGCTACAGTAATTGTTTAGGCTATTTCTATAGTGAAAAGAGAAAAAGGCATCTTGAGAAAGAGAGCTGTCTCCCAGTATAAACAATTTTCTGAAAGTGCCCGTCTCTCTAAACTGACTACAGAGGAATTCTTAACAGCACAAGAGAAACTTGAGGCATGATTCAGTTGCCCATACACAGGTAAGAACAACTTCTATATTTCTTACACTGCCTAATACATCTACAACCGATGCTGATACACAGATTTGTGAAGCATCAGCACAAAGCTATGAAAAGTGCCCAAAGAGAGCTGAAGCAACAGTGACCTGTGTATGAGTAACTGAATTATACCCTTCCACTCTTGCTTGTAATGCCACCAAAATAACAAATCACCTGAATGGGACTTTTGTGTTCAAACAGTTGAGGAAGGAAGTAGAGGTTGTTCAAGAATCAAAATATATTGTTTGAATAACTATCCTTGGTACACTTGCACCTTTGACCTTCTCTCCTTTCCACTCTTCTACTTTCTCTCTTTGCCTCTTGGTGTGTCGGTTTAAATTCACATGTATAGTCCAAGCAGACTGCTCAGAGGATCTGCTACTCAGGTCTGGTTCATTTGGTGTCCACAGCCCAGTGGTGCCTCTACTTTGATTTTCAAAGGTCTTTAGTCACTCTTGCCCAAGGTTCAAGCCCAGTTTCATCATTTAGTCAAAGTGGATGCAGATGTAGATACTTGGTCCTTTACAGCTACAAAAACTGGTCATATATTAATTTGCATGGATTTGCATGGATTTGCATACTAATGAAAAAATAAAGGAGGGGTCTAAAATGATATTTCAGGGCTTAACTGATTTCTGTTTTCAATTTTTTTCAAACAAAGAATTTCAACCATTTAGAAATAGGTTGCCAGATTTCCAGTCAAATTGGGGAGTCTCTGGTTTCTTGTGAGATGCTACAGCCTTGATTGTTTTGTTCATGCAGTCTGATGTTTCAGCACTGTGCTGTTCAATTTGATGAATCTAGATAGGTTGCTCTGAGGACCAGACATCATCTGCATGATTTAAAGAAATATACTCACAGAAATCTTTAGACTTTACAAAAAAGAGTCTTGCAGGCATTACAACAACTCATGTTTGTCCGATGTCAGTGTCTTATAAATAAATAGCATTCAGAATCTTCATGCTCCCACTCTTGAGAGAGGAAAAGCAGCACTGGCATTTTAATTATTTTTTTCCATGGACTGCTGGACAGCTGGAAATTTTATTGAGGAGCCTTCCAAAAGCCTCAGTTCCTGGAACTGAATTCTCCAGAGAGAGTTCACATCTGTGTTTGCCACAGGGAAAGGAAACAAATAAATCTGCCTTGTCCAAGGTGTGACTTTGTCTTTCATTGTTCTCAGTAACTTAGATTAACTAGTGCCTCGAGGGAGAAAAGAGATTAGAGAGAGCAACTGACTGGGTGAAGATTGCTCTGTATAGAAATAAGAGTATCTTAGAATCATAGAATCATGGAATACCAGGTTGGAAGGGACTCAAGGATCATCTGGTCCAACCTTTCTTGGGAAAACCACGGTCTAGGCAAGATGACCCAGTACCCTGCCCAGCCTAATCTTAAAAGTGTCACCCTTTAAACACTGGAACATGGTGATAAGGTCTCCCCTCAGCCTTCGTTTCTCAAGGCTGAACAAACCCAGTTCTCTCAGCCTTTCCTCATATGGCAGATTCCCGGTCCTTTGACTGTCTTCGTTAGAGAGAGCAACTGACTGGGTGAAGATTGCTCTGTATAGAAATAAGAGTATCTTAGAATCATAGAATCATGGAATACCAGGTTGGAAGGGACTCAAGGATCATCTGGTCCAACCTTTCTTGGGAAAACCACGGTCTAGGCAAGATGACCCAGTACCCTGCCCAGCCTAATCTTAAAAGTGTCACCCTTTAAACACTGGAACATGGTGATAAGGTCTCCCCTCAGCCTTCGTTTCTCAAGGCTGAACAAACCCAGTTCTCTCAGCCTTTCCTCATATGGCAGATTCCCGGTCCTTTGACTGTCTTCGTGGCCCTTCTCTGGACTCTCTCCAGCCTGTCCGCATCTTTTTTTGTACAGTGGGGACCAAAACTGAACATAGTATTCCAGATGTGGCCTGACAAACAGTGAGTAGAGTGGGATAATGACTTCTTTATCTCTGCTGGTGATGCCTTTGTTGATGCAGGTATATTTCACATGGTGCAGAAATATTTCCCATGGACTTGTAAAGCAGACGTGATGTACAAGAAGTTTGTCTGGATTCATGTTAGATATTAAAGTAGCATGGGTAATTGCTTGAACAGAGGAAAGCAAGTTTAAGCGCAGTAAATAAACTACAACACATGAATTCTGTTTCATCCCTTGATTTCTGCTATGAAAGTGCCCTGCTTTTTCCTCAGAAAGAGAAAAGTAATTCACAAACCCCTGTGATCTAGCAACAAAAAAATAAGTCTCCAGCCACACTGTGTAATACCTTTGCTAAAAATATCTGCGTGAAGTTGTTTGTGTGAGACATGAATTGTATTTCACTTCTATTTATGTGTCACTCAGCATAGCGTCTTGCAAGCAAACCTACTTTTTCCTTCTCTTGCCCTGATGAGCAATTAGCAATGCAGTGGGATGTAATGGAAAAATGATGGATGAGGAATGGCCTTGTAACCTTGTGTTATACGAAGCATGAATGTTGTGGTTTAACCCCAGCCAGCAACAGAGGTTTCATCCCTTGATTTCTGCTATGAAAGTGCCCTGCTTTTTCCTCAGAAAGAGAAAAGTAATTCACAAACCCCTGTGATCTAGCAACAAAAAAATAAGTCTCCAGCCACACTGTGTAATACCTTTGCTAAAAATATCTGCGTGAAGTTGTTTGTGTGAGACATGAATTGTATTTCACTTCTATTTATGTGTCACTCAGCATAGCGTCTTGCAAGCAAACCTACTTTTTCCTTCTCTTGCCCTAGCCAGCAACAGAGCACTCCCCAGCCTCTCGCTCAGTCCTGCCTCTAGCAGGATGGGGGAAGAGAATTCGAATGGTAAAAGTGAGAAAATGTGTTGGTTGAGATAAGAACAATTTGATAATTGAAATAAAATAATAATTATTAATATTAATAACTATTAATA
>NW_010412084.1:10309-13657 GCF_000710305.1 Buceros rhinoceros silvestris | reverse complement strand
GCCAAGCCATGATGATGATGATGATGATGTAATCAAAATCTCTTTCACGGGCACCCCCTTGCCGTGGGCAAGGAGCTTGCATGCCCTTGTGAGGTTGAGAGCTGTGCTGGTGGTGGCATGTGCCTCCAGTGGGGTCTCCCAAGCCAGACAGGTCTCAGCTGAAGGGTCAGACAAAGTGTGTCCACGGGCAGGATGGGCTCACTAGCCTTCGGGCAACCATCCTAGGAGAAGGACAACTCTGACTCCAAACCCAGGCAGATGGAGCTCGTTTAGCCCTGTAAGGCATCCGTCATCTCAGAGAAGGACACTCTAACCAAACCTACGACCCGAGGACTTCGCTGTCACCGTCCAGGCTCGCTAGGCCCTGGCAGATGAACCTCAGGTGTAAAGGGTGGAGCCAGTTCCACACACGCTGCGCCTCACCTGAAAAATCCACCGCGCAGGCCCGAAGGGTGCACTCACATTTGCAAATCCCTGTAGTGCCATCAGCGTGCTTGCAGTAAGTGTGGGGAAAACCCTTCCCAAATCTTCGTGAAGCCAAGCCATGATGATGGTGATGATGTAATCAAAATAGGTTACACAAAAGGCTGGTGGCTTGGTTCATTGAAACATGAAAAATGCTTTGATTTCCTTGAAAGCTGTGTGAGAAATGCTGAAGAAAAGTAGATTAGTGACAGCTGTAATAGCAGATGTGTCTTTTGGTAAAGAAGGTGCATTAAAGGCTCTTAAAGGCTATATTTCATGCTCATCCTTTTCCAGAAGGTGTGTGTAAGGGAATATCTAAAACTGGGAGAGTGAAAATAAGTAGAGAATATTCAGACCTTCAGCAAGTATTCCTTCCGTTTTGACCCGAGGGCTCAAGTAACAGAAGAGACAAGAATACTTGTGTAGCAGTCAGGTAACAATTACAGAGCATGCAGCCATGAATGGGCACACTCATTGGGAAGCAGCTACTCTGTTAAGTAATTCGTAATTGCCACAATTAAAAACAGTTTTTTCTTTTCTGTGCGTTCCAGAACAGTTTTTGAATATTGCCTCTACCTGTACACACACCTGAGTTCAGGACACAGCTATTTGTTTTAATTAAGCCACCCAAAGTATGGGTGTACGCACATATGTTCTTGAATGAAAAGTTTGCAAATGCTTTAAGAAAAAAAACTTTCAAAAAATACTCTGACATAGAAACTTAAAAATTAAGACTAGGATTTATATAGAAAATATTTTTCTTTTTTGAAATTTTAAAATGTAAATCTACACCATTAAAAACAATGAGTCATGGCCTGGAGATAAATTTATAACTGAAAAAAGCTACCAGGATTCCAACAACCAGAATCTGAAATTCATGTCCAGGGAGTAACTCTGCCTATTTCTCAACAAATCTTTGTTTTAATCTCAGTTCTCAAAAAACATTTGCAACAGGAACACTTGTTTTGATTATTTAGATTTAAACACATTTTCAATGCCTGGAAGAAGATTACATTTTACCATCGTAATTCAAGACAAAAATCGTGCTAATGCCAGAGGAAATTTTGTTTAGAGAAGGTTTGGCCACAATATCTAATTCAGATATTTGAGGCACATTTATTTATTTGTGAAACCTTACAGACATTATTTGATTTGGCTTATTCAGCAAAGCATTTAGGCTGAAGTTTGACTTTTAAACAGATGCTTCAGGTCCACTGGTCCCCACGACATTAAAAGGAGGGGAGGCCTGGCCTGCCACGCACGGTTAGTTATAGCGTCAGGCACTTGAGAGCCTTTCTTCCAGGCAGCTGGGGTACACAGAAGGTGGATGCAAAATGTTGTCAGGCAACTTAAAAGGGATGGGCTCCAGGCGCGCTGGAGTCAGCGGAGCACTCACCCACCGTTTTACTTGCTTAACTGATAGAGCTATCTCCAGTGACAGCCAGAAGCCAGACATAATTTTCAAGACTTAATGTGTTTCCATCTTATCTTGATGATCAGCTGGCTACAGGCGCAGACAAAGAAAGAATGGGGGGGAATAGACAAGATGACCCTGTTTACTTTCCCAATGGACTACAAATAGGGGGTATGTACTTGCTGTTTACTTGCACCCGGAACAGCTGTTCCCCGCCTTCCTATCAAACAGTCTTGAGGTGACTTGTACTCCCTTTCATTCACAGAGGTTTGGAAATGATTTGGGACATTCTCCATTGAATCTCAGTTTTTATTTCGTTTGGAGCTGCTTTTGACGGACAATGAGAGGGGACTCAGCTACAACAGAAATTTGAGAGATGGAAACCAGCATCAGGCCAGCAGCCAGAAGACTGCAAAACCTGCTTAAATCTAAAAGAAACAGGAGCTTTTCTTCAGAGCAAGAATCGTGCCTGAAATGTGGCGCTATATGATACTCCATTTGTGATTTGTCCATTTGTCAAATGGTCCTTCTTCCACAAAATGAAATCAGAGCAAAAATAAATTGAGACCCAGTAAAACTGACTAAACACTAAAAAGAAAAACAGGCAGTATTAGCCAAACCCGCAAACCAATGCCAACCAGAAAAAAACCCCAACCTCTAAGAAGTTTACTTTTTTTTACCTGGGGGAATAGCGGGTATTACTACTGTCTGTCTGAGGAATGGGCTCATCTTGTACATGACCAATAGTGTAAAAACCTACATTCAGGTAGACTGTATTTTGCTGCCACCTGAAAGCCATCATTTGGAATTCGCTTACCCCTGGAGCAAAACCAATGCCACTTTTGAGCCTGCTGCACTGCTTATGATTGAAGAGCAAAATTCCTCTTTATTAATGATAATCATTCCAGCGCTTCTTCCTTCTTTCAGCCACCTTGAAAGCAAGCAGCTTCACACAGCATTTAACCAGCAGGGTGTTCGCCGAAAGGTCCTGCTCATATAAGCTGAATGCAGTTTTGTGAGCCTGCCACTGCTGAGTCAGCGCAAGGTTTCAGTTCTTCCCCTAAAATCTCTTAATGTGACTTGTCCTGCTCTGTGACCAACATAATGCTGGGCAGGAGACCCAAAAGCTGAATGGGTCAATGAATATTGTGATGGCAAGGCTCAGAGTTGTTAGCTGCTAGCTGATTAGCAAGTCATCTAATCCTCCCATGCCCTTTTCCATCCCTGACTTAGCTGGCTTACTTAGGACATGCTATTTACCCCGTTTTTGTATAGTATTCAGTTCACTTGTGCCTTTAGGTGATACTGCTGGAATATGTGTGGCTATCTGCATGCCTCCTTCCCACCCTGCTCTTGCAGCATCAGAAAATCCTTCATGTTCAAATGCATTCAGGTTCCAGCATCCCACCGCCCGCACTGTCAACCTGGACAGTCTGTGTGTGGAGGAGTCCCATGCCGCAGGGTTAAAG
>NW_010412084.1:0-10224 GCF_000710305.1 Buceros rhinoceros silvestris | reverse complement strand
AGCAGGAATCTTGTGACAGAATCAGAAACTAAGTTTGGGTCATCCAAAGCATCGACTTTCTCTTTCACTGTTAAAAGAAACTCTCCTCTCAGTTAATCAGTTGACAATAAGGACAGAGCTCAGCATGTCAGAGCAGTGAGCCTTTAACAATCTGCATCACAGATTTATAAGGAAATACAGTATTTTTATTTATTTTACAGTATTATTTATTTAAAAATTAGAGCAATCTAAAACCACTGTGACAAATAAATTAACGAGGTGTTTTCAAAACCATCTATGACTTTTCCTCCACTCTTTACAGATATCATATGTGCCCTAATTGTTTTTTTAATAAAGCAAAGGAAATGTTATTAAATAAATCCTGCCCTGCAGAGTAAGGATGTTGGTCCAGCAAAGCTGTCATCAGAGTGAGGAACGCCTCTTCACAGCCTCCCTTTGCAACTCAGGGTGCACAGTTACAAGCTTTGATCCTTGTTGGAGAGCCTTGCATCTCTGCAATTAGACTCCAGATAAAAATGACTCCAACCAAGTATTGCAACAAATGTTTAGATTAAAACCAAAAATCCCTACATCTGCTAGTTTGCTCTCAAACCCCTACTTTCTTTGAAGAAAAATTCAGTCCCGTTTCTGACTGGGGCCTGATGGGTGGCTCCTGGTTAATCTCTGTCTGTCTCCTTGGTAACAGTCAAAGGAGACGACACCGAGGTGGGCCAGGAGCGAGCCTCCAGCTGCTGTTCCTGTTATCGGGGTCCATCAGCAGGTGACCCGTTGCTCATATCCAGGAACAATAAATACAGCCTGTGGCTAAGGGAACAACCACGCAGCTCGCTTCAGAAGGCTCAAAGAGCATTAGCTGGACTCCAGAGTTCAGGACAGAAATTTCTTTAAATCCTCAGGTCTTGTATTTTATGCTGCCCCCTCAACATATATGCAGACACTGCAATTCTTGTGATAATTTGTTACACTAATAATTTTTTTCATTTTAGACAATCTTTATTCAAGCAACCTCTACACGCATGTATCACTTCGGTTAGAAGTACTGTGCCCCAGCCAGCTTTTGTGCAGTAGGAATGTTTAGCTGGTGCGGCAACAGTAAATCGCAGTTTACTATGTTCCCAAAAGCAAGCTGTGTGTATATTTGTCTGACAGTTTTTTCCACGCTGTGTCAATGAGCTGCTGAGCTTTTGCAGAAAAGGAGAATCTATGGCACAGCAGCTCGGGTGCTGCAGCTCACGTTTCTGCCAAGGAGCCAACAGCTGGCTGACCTGAAGCACTCTGCAAGCAATGGCAATTTATTTTGCATATTCATTTTTAATAACTGTTCTGCAAGACTCCTGCTCAAAATGATAAATGATAATGACTTGCCATTAAACCAAGTTTCAAGGTAGCATCTGCTCATAAAGAACATCAAAATAATTAAGCCTAAACAGAAGCACAGCCAAAGTCTTTCCTTTGCCTAAAAGTGGCTTGTAAGTATAGTGAAAAGTGTCAAATGAGTTAATGATGACACTGAAAAAGGCACAGGGTAAGGAATACGACCCAGCTAACATCTTGAACCAAGTGACTGTCAGCAGAGAGAGGAATCAGAAGCTCCCATAAATTACGCTCTTTCCTGACAGAAGATGGCTACAAAAATGACTGAATTACAGATAATGCTCTGGCTTCAGATCCAGCCTTACACCCAGCGCAGTCATAGGTGTTCAGCAAAGGCATTTGTGCACGTTTTGTTCTCGGAGCTGGTGATGATTCTTCATCATTCCTGACAAACACGTGAAGTCTTGCTGTTCCCTGGTTGAATGGCTGCTTCAAGAAAACAAGAAGAAACAGAAGCAAAGCAGATGGCTTGCCATTCTTCTTATGGCAAACCCATGGAGTTTCCTCCACACCCTCAAATCCTCCAGGCTCCCCACAGAAGCACTGTGCCAGACGTGGATGAGCAGTAGCATGCAGCTCCTTCCTGACCCACCAAGGCATTAACCCTCCGGCGTGTTCAGACCCTCAGCCTCCAAAGATGCCACTGTACTCACACAGAGAAAAATTATTTTCTTCAGCATTACAAAATGATGTCCCACCGAAAGTCAGCTTGCCAAAAGTAAAGCATCAAAAGATAGCTGGCCTCCCTTGAGACATACCCGAGGCTAAAAGCAACTTTAAGGTACAGTTCTGTGGTGACTTACTAAATGACTTACCCCCTGCAAAGCCCCAGCAGGAGACCGACTCAGAGATACACAATTATTTATTTCTAAGACAATTCCTATGGAGACTGAGTTTGTCAGGAGAGGTATTAGCTCTTATGAAATCGTCTTTGCCTCACATGCTCTCATTATGCCTGTCTCTGTTCTGTCCATCAGTGGTGGCCCAGGGGGAGCTCTCAAAATCAGACCTGCTTGTGGCAGGAGCCAGCATGCCTAGTCTTGGGTACAGATGAAGCTCGTCCCACCACAAGCCTAGCACGGGGCAGTTTCCATGGAAGGAAGGGTCAGAGCAAGGCCCCTCAGCAGCACCGCGGGACCGTTCTGGCAGAGCAGTGCCAGCACAGTTAGCAGCACCTCAATAACCCCTCCTTACCTGGCATAACAGAGTTGAGTCAGGTTTAAAATCAGTCAAGTTTCCTTGTAGGTTGTGAGACTGTCATAAAGCAGAAACATCTAAATAATTGAGAGTTCAATACTCTTTCATAATATATATTTAATATCACTGAGAAATGTGTATGTAATACCATGCCCTACATGCAACAGAAGGGCTTCGTGCACCAGAGATTTTGCCACCAACTTCAGATATCAATCACGAGAGAAGTATTACAAAATAATTAGGGCCAGCGAGGAATTTTGTTAATTTCCTAAAATTATGGCGTGACTTGGTAAAGATACCAGCAACGTGGATGGATGCAGAAGCCTGCTGGGTAAGGGGGGCACTCATATGGAGCCCAGTTTCACTCCAGTTGCTGAATGCCAAAGTGACACTCAGGTGAGAGATGTCAGGGGGTCTGCAAGATCTCTGGAGCCTGTGTGAGCTGAGCTCTGCGCATTGGGCAGCTGTGCCTGCGCAGAGGGGGTCAGACCCTTGGCTTCACTCTGAGCATGTGTGAGAGCCAGATGATACCAGGGAGCCATTCAAAGAGCAGCGCTGTTGGCTTGGCATGTGGGTCTGCCTTCTCCCTGTACCAAGCAGCTTCGTGCTGTCTTTTCATTGCAAAATGGTAACAAGAGCAGCTATGTGAAAATGTGGCCCCAGGGATATCTGCATAGATTTAGCAAAACCAGGGTTTTTACTGAATTTCAGTGAGGCTTTTCAGATTTTTTACGGAATACGTGAGGCACCTGGCAAAGGGATGCTACCATCAGGCCTAAATCAGCCTGGTGAGGTAGGTGTTCAGTTCCTCTGCTTTGAAGTGATAGATACAGGGAAACCACATTTATTGGAAAAACCACGGAGCTGGCAACAAAACATGAAAAGAAAACCCAACAATTCTTTTAAATATGTCTTTAATTCCTGGAACCTTGCATTTTTTTCGGACTTACTTAAAGAGATGCTGTAATTTTCCCAGTAGCTTGTTGTAGAGAAGACAGCTAAGGAGGAATCAGTGAGGATTTGTCATTGGTTTCAAAGATGCCAGGATTAATAATCTAACATTTAGGTATGAACATGTTAATGATATGCAGCATATTGACTAAACATGCTAAATCCACGTATAAACGCAAAAAGCTGCTGTTTCTGGAAAGCTGTATTTCAGTCAAGCATCGGTAATGGCAGATGATTCACTATTGTGAACATACCTATTTTAGCCTAATAATCAAGACAGGTATTTTGTAGTAGATCCACCTACGTATTATTAATTTCTAAACATTTCTGCGAATAAATCATGTAATAAGAAATTGAAATAAAAATCAAACCCCCTAACTACTCGGAAGAACATTTTAATCAAATTAAAGATTTCCACAAAATGGTTTGTTCAGATCTTCAACTCTTTTAACTAATAATCTGACTTTTTTATTCATAATAGGTAAACTACCCATGAGTCAGACCCTCGGTCTCCTTAACTGATTCCCCAGCTAGTCCACAGCAGAGAGCTGTTTATCTGCACTATAATAAGCACAGTAATGAGGTACTCAGTCAGTAATTCTGGCAACCTTTAACTTAAGAAATACAAGTATTTTTTGTGCTCCAAACAGAAGTAGTACACATCTGGTATAATTTGCTTTCATACATCTTAATGTAATTTATTAATAAAGAGGTAACACACTGCATTATTTGAGCAATTTTAAGCATACCCAGGTTAAGTTCAAATAACAAAAATGTTTCTCCACATGCATAACTGCCTTTTCACTCTCAATAACTGCTGATAGCCACAACAGTCCTACAATATTAAATCCACCTCTGAACTTGAATAAATGAAAGGTGCGAGTTCTGTAGCCATCTGATAGGCACGTACTCCAAACAGTAAAACAATTCTGTATTTTCAGGTGTATATTAACATTTGTAGAAGTTGGGACCTTTAGCATGTTACAGGATAGGGATCCAAATTTCCAGACGTGGTTAATAGGGGGATCCTGTCTCTTTTATAGGGCTTAACCAAAGAAAGTACCTCTTCTACATTGTAAAACAGTGGAAGGGACATGGGCAATTAGCACAGGCAAAACATTTTCACTTGATAAGTCAATCTGGGCTGTTTTTTCTGCCCCGTCAGCAGTGTCTGAAAACAAAGGAGACACAGTAGCCCCAGGAGGCAGCTTGTCTGCCCAACTGTTTTTCGGGGAGATCTCTTAATTTGTTTTAGAAAGCACATAGCAAACCTTCTAGGTTTCAAAATTTAATATTCCACATAGCACGCTGCAGCAGCTGACACTGTGGGACGCTCACGTGAAAGGCTGTACCACATTGGTGTCTTTAGGGAACATACTTCTGTACTTTGTCTCCACCTCCCTGGTTGTCACAACAATCCCTTGAATAGGCAATAAGACCCGGTCTTGTCCCGAGTGATTTGATAAGTAGTTGATAACCAACAGTTCATTAAGCTCTTGGGATATATAAGCCACAAGGTTTTCAGCGTGTCTCTATGCTTGGGGGGTTTGATAGCTCCCTGTTCAGCAGTCTAGGAGTCAAAGATGTTCTTGACAGCAAGAATACTTGTTTTTGCTGTGAGTGGTTTCCTAAGAGTGGTAACAGGCTTTGACATCGGATTATCCACAAAATGTGTGGTGATACCCAAGGAGATGGAGATGTGCCACAAGATTGGATACTCTGAAATGAGGCTTCCCAACCTGATGGGGCACACAAGCATGGCTGAGGTTATCATGAAATCCACCACCTGGAAGCACCTTGCGCACACGGACTGTCACCCCCACGTGAGGACCTTCCTGTGCTCTGTGTTTGCACCCGTCTGTTTAGATACGTAAGTACCACAGCACAGTACAAAACCTCCAGGGTTTATTTTCCAGAACAGGGATCAAATGAAATGCATGTTTATTATAATCTAAAGGTGATCTCCACTTTTTCAGAAAAAATTCTCTTAACTTTTATGTATTAATTGGGAAGAAAAGTGCTAAAAACATATTCCACTTCAACTTCTAGTTTGCTTTGGGAAAATGAATGCTGTTGTCAAATTATATGATGTTTTATTCTGTTACTGTTGACATTTTATTCTTGTTAATTTAGGGTTGAAGCACCTATTGTGAATAGAGTCAGGCTCATGCTGAAGCTTTTCTTAGGCTGTAATAAAAGTGTTTTAAAAATTGTGACCGTTAAATCCTGTAAGCTCAATCCAGTCCATAAACAGACAGCTGCCACTTCTAGAATTATTGGTGGGGTGTAGAAGGGTGTTAAATATCAGCGAAGATGATGTACTTTGCACGGAAGTTGCTGTTGCAATAGTTTCTGTTATCAGTGAGTGAGTTTAACTGATTCAGCCTGGTATTTCCTCTGCCAACAGGTTTATCCATCCCTGTAGGAGTATGTGTGTTGCCGTCCGTGACAGCTGTGCCCCCGTGCTCACCTGCCATGGACACTCTTGGCCTGACAGTCTGGACTGCAATCGGTTCCCGGCAGATGAGGACATGTGCCTGGCATCTCTTACAAAGGAATATAAATACTTGCACAAAGGTAGCTGGAAGATGGCACTGGGGAGGGTGGCCATGCTCTGTGTTCCTAAGAATCAAGGAGATCCAAGGGACACCCTTCCCAGACAGGCTGTGTAAATGGAGTCATGTCCATCAGTACTGCTCCACCCTGCTGGTGTCACTGGCAGGGGGAAGCACTAGGACTTGCAGGTCAGCTGCAGCAGACCTCAGATGGTGTAAATCAGCATTGCTTAAAAAAAAAAAAAAAAAATACTCTGCACTTAGATAGTGGAGAAAGGTGCCCACACAGCTGTGGGCAGTATCAGACCCACAACAACACACTGTGTTTGATTCATTTTGAGGTCTCTTTATAGACTTATCAATGGCCCTTATCACATATAAATATATGTATACAATGAATTGGTTCTCACATCAGTTTAGAAAAGTCGGGGTGATTTATTATCTGATTTTCCTCCAGGAAACCTGAGTTATCATGACATTAATGTTCAAATCCTCAAATGCACTCAGGCTTATTAATTTCTGCAGAAAGTGGTAGGACTCGGTTGCTGCTAGCACACCCAAATTCATATATTCACCATCGCAGAGGAGCTGCACCAAGAGTCACTGACAGAACCAGCCACCTAACAACCCCTTTCCCACCTACCATAGCCGTATTAAAAATAATGCTGTATTTCTTACTCTATTTGCTGCTTGTCCGTCTGAACAAGGACTGAACACATATGGAAAATTAAACTCCTTTTCAGCCCTCGCCATGATTTCAGAGAAGTGTGTAGACCCTCTGCGTTATCACCAAACAATTGTGTATTTTCTCTGTCAACCCTGTCGTTAAACAGTAGGCTCTCAGCTTTGGCAGAAGAAAATTTAAACAAGAGACTCTAAAAGATAATGACGAGACTTTCTACTAATGATGTAATTTCTTACCAGTCCTACCAAAGCCTACCTGCCAGACCTGCCCAGAAGTGGAGGAATTCTGTACCCACAAAAGACTTCTCCAAGTTTTCTGTGACAGTAATTTTGGTAAGTCCTTGCTAACATTGTTGCAATTACAGAGAGTAATGTCTCTCCTTCTAAAATGGTTCAAAATTAGGATTATAATAAGTGACAGTTTCTGCTGGGATTTCAAAGGATTAAGAGTTTGGCTTCTGACTTCACTTTAGGGGATTTTTTTTCAGACTGTGTCTTTCTAATCAAAATATAAGGAGGATTTATTTTGCATGAAAGATTTCTTACTGATCTAGTTTGCCACCACATAGCTCTTCCGTTCTTGTCTAGTTGGCTACACTGTAGTACAACATGCTCATGGAAAATATTTCTGGCAAAAGCAGCCAAATAAGCACATTGCCTTTCATTAGCGGTTAAACCCAAAGCAAAGCTTTGGTGTTTTACCAGTGAATGGCGTGTCCCTGTTACTTGTGTGCAGGATTTTTTCATGACACATAGCTTACTGAAAGAGACTCAGAAAATCTTGTCAGTAAAAGAAATTCTTGCCTCATGTTGTCTTATTGGAGTGACAGGCAGTGCTTTTGAGTTTGCCCTAGAAACTTTCTGCAAATCCCTTGATGTCAGGGCAGAGACTCTCAGCGACTTTGGCTGGCTTTAGATCAAGCGGTATAGAGAGATTTCATGCTAAAAAGTGTTGGTGGAGTCAAGTGGGGCAGATAGATGCCTATATCTAGTACCTAAAAGGGTGGTATCAGCAAGCACCACTAGCTAGTTTTGCCGAGAGGTTCCTAATACGGGCAAAGTGAGTTTCAGGACAATTGCTTGGGCAAGCTGGTCAGCCTCATGATGCAAGAACGCCACCAACAGCTTATGGTATCTAATTATCTGAAAAGTCTGCCGCACACAGTGATGGCAAAAATACATTATTCACTTTTGTGAAAATATTTTTTCCTAGTTGCCTAATTCCATGGAAAAAATTCTTTACTACATAACCTTATTTTAAAAAAAACTTCAAAAATGTATGCCGCTGGACAAGGCCTCATCATACTCTGTCAGCATAAATTACAGCAGTATTTTTACTTTATTGGCATTTGAGTAAACAGAGTGACTTACGTGTTTCTTTTTTTTTTACCGTAGCAGTGAAGGTAAAGCTGTCCAAGAAGAGAACAGTATTTGGTGTCCAAGAGTATAACATTGAATGCCAAGTGGAATTTGTTACCTGGGGCTCACTCCTGCCTTATGAAACTCAGAATATGATACAACAGTGGCTGCTTATCAATGAAAACTGTACGCAGAGGATGACCCTGACCCATCGTCCCATGGTGTATCTCCTTGTGGGGAATATTGAAGAGGGCATCATTATAGTAAACCAGGTTTATCGATGGCAGAAGAGGGATTCCCAGCTGACTTTGGCCACTCAGAAGTGGAGATACCATAAATGCTTGTAAATATTTATCATATTATTTTAAAAAATACTGTTATACCTCTCATGCCAAACCTATCTTGTAAATAGCAATGTATTATAAGTGGAATGTAAATTGTTAATTTCCTTTTAAATTGTATTGTAAGTTGAACTTAAACCCCAATGTTATCAGGCCTCCTTTCTGTAGCGTTACAGCTATTCTCCAGTTTGAACTTCACCAACAGTGTATAAATGTTTGAGGTTTTGCAAAAAGATTTGCAATATGCACAAAACCTGGTATAAAATAGTTTTAATCCAGCTGACTATCTTTAGCGTATTTTTCTATGCCACCCGCTCTGCTGTTTCTCCAGTTACCTAAACTTTCCCTTACTTCAGGTTTCATTAATCCACCTCATTTTCTCCCATCAGAGTACTGTAAAAGTGGGCAGCCCTCTGCTGGTTGCTTTTGCTGGAATCCAAGCGGAATAAATAGGAATAAGTAACAGTAAGCGTGATATGGTTGTCCCCAGCTACCAGATTTGGTTACTGGGTGTCCTTTTGCAATGACAGAGCAGTGGTAACACCTGAGAGCACAGGCTAAACACAGTTTTTTGAACCTTTTTATTCTTGCATGACCATCTGGAATGTAACACGGTTCAGCTGGAATCTAAATCAGGTACCTGCTACAGAAAATTCCCTTTTCATTTTCAGACACATTACAAAGGTCAATGTATAAACCTTACTAGTTGTCCAAGTGGTCTGCAGGGAATTAATGGAGCGATAACATTCAAGAAATGCAAAATATTACAGTGGCCATGTGATCCTCATTGTCAGTACAAGACACTGTCATTAAAGCCTACATGAAGATGGAGAGAACTCGACTTAATTTTAGTTTTATAAATATGCATAATAGACACAAGATCAGGTAATTGGTAATAAATAAATTAGAAGCTATTTCAGTAATACAGTGTCTATTATGATCATATTTTTCTTGAAACAAATATGGGAAAAGTTTACAGTCAGTTGCTTTCTAAAAGTCCTGTTTGTAATGAACTGCATTCCCGATATGTCCCCCGTAAATGCAGTTTTGTATGCACACTCCTGATGACACCTGCTCTGTCTACTGTGAACTGGAAAAGTCGCAGAAACTGAGGGGAAAAGGTTGAAACAACCTATATTCAGTTTATGTTATATAACGATCTTGCTGCTTAGGAAAAAAGTAGGTTATTCCAAAGCTCGGTTCATTTGATCCTGCTGAGCCTGTGCTGGTCCCTGCAGGAGAAGTGGTAAATATTTAAAGCAGCCTGTCGTTGCTTCACCCGTGCCAGCTGCTCCAGGAGGGCTCCGAGGGAGGATCCCCCAGCGCCATGTGCCGGTGACCCGCTTAGGAGGTCACAGGCAGGAGAAGCACCAGCGCCTGGGCCTGGTGCGCAGACGTGCGCTGACAGGCGTCACCTGCTGAGAACAAGACTCTTGTTACCCCGCAAAAATGAAGGAGTTATCGTTTTAGGGCAAGTTTTTATTTTATTGCTCTTTATATTGGCGGACTCCATACAATCCAGAGTTGCGGGTTGGTTTGCTCTTGGGTTTGTCACACATTAAAAACTCCACGACACCTGTGCTTGAACGGTTCTCGCAATGAAAACATAGCTCAGCTGTCAGGCTACCTCAGGCGGCTCTGGCGAAGCTGAACTTTTCCTTGTACGTACTTTAAGGCCTCTCGTAACACGCCCGTGAAATGCTCAGCGGCTCCAGCGCCGGCGAAAACCCGATCGAGGAATTCGAAGGCGGCCGGCCGCGCCC
>NW_010412083.1:90864-91164 GCF_000710305.1 Buceros rhinoceros silvestris | reverse complement strand
CAGGTCATCAGTTCAAGATTTGAGGTAGAAGTAAGTAGCCTATATAATCTGTGCAAAAGAAAAAAAGAAAAAAAATAATAGAGTGTGTGTTAATTTGCACATGGCAGCCTGTCCTCTCAGTCCAGCTGTATCAAATACTTTTCTCTTTACACAATAATCCCTTGCATTTATGTGCTTCATATGCAAGTCAACTTTTGAACGCTTCATACTTCTCAGGGAAGTTTTAAACTATGTACAAACAGATGACGCTCGAACAGGAGTTTGTTCCCCATACAAGCTTGTCTCTCATACCTCAGTTGT
>NW_010412083.1:76415-90577 GCF_000710305.1 Buceros rhinoceros silvestris | reverse complement strand
GGTCCGGCGCTCGTTGCGGCGCCTTCAGCTCATGAACGGAGTCGCTGGGCTTGGGTGCGTAGCTGGGGGACAGGAGAGCCTGTTTCACCTCCGCTTTGCTCTGCAGATCCAGTAGTGTGGAGGCAACTTCAGGAAGCACGTTCAGTTGTTTTAATGACCCTCCTGCTGGGGAAGCTCTCACCAAATTAAGGTTGTTGAGTTCTGAAGGCTTTGCTGCTGCTTGTGAAGAGCCTGCAAAAACCCAAAGAACCGGCGTGGTTAGTTGATGCTCAGCCTGCCAGCGCTCCTCCGAACTCCAGCCCTGCCACTGTCATTCGTGCCCTTGAGCCAGTGAAAACAGCGGATGGGAGAAAACAGGGCTCCGCTCTAACCCAGAGGGCACTGGGGAGAAAAAGACATCCCCAAGGAAGCACGTACCCTGTTTGTCTGCAAGCAGCGGGCTGGTCGCGCCCACGGCTCTTATTCTGTCGTGGTTGCTGGGATAGAGGGTCCCGTCGGCTTCCCGCCTCTTGCCGCTGGCCGCCCCGTTGCACGGCTGAGGCTGGAGAAGGCTGGTGCCTGCACCCCTCTTCCGGTGCCGGTCCTTGCCGCTCAGTGCGTTTGGGTAGGTATTGTCCAGAGCCTGAAGGCTTTCGGAGTAGCACTCTGCCTCCTTGGGGTAGATGTGGACGTTCATGCTGTCCGTGCTGCCGCTGCAGTCCGTGCACACCACGGGCAGGCTGTAGCCTTGAAAGGAAGAAGGACACAAATGAGGATGAACCAGCTGGAAGCTGTCAGCACTGAAGCACACAAGGTGCGGAAGGAAGAGGCAGCTCTGTTTAGCTCATCTGTCCCTCGGCAGTGTGGGAATCTCTCCCTGCATCATGTGCATGTCTCTTGGTTTATGCAGGGCTGGTACAGACCCGTGTTTCTCAGAACTCGGCAGCTACCACTGAAGGTGGTTCCAATAAAATGTTTAGTTGGTTGTGGGGTTTTTTTACTCCGAAAAAGTTGTGATTTTTTTTTAAATACACTGTGCATTTATTTCTTTTACTAGACTTTCTAGTCAGGGTAGAAATAAAATGGAACTTTCCTCTACCTGCTTTAAAACACCAAGCTGCCTTTCTTATTTTTGTGCTGCTGCTTTACAGGGATCACTGTCAGCTCCTATTGTTATCTCCAGATACAGGATGACTGTTACTGGTAATACCAGAGGAGCAGAATTCAAAGCAGCAAGCAGGGAGGAGTTTCTAAATGTTGAAAGTTAGTTTCCTTAGTGCACTTGACAACTTTCCATTATTAAAACATATCCTAAAAATAGAGAAGTATGAGCGTAACACCCAAGAAACTGGCAAAGAGCAGAGGCAGGTGCAGTGCTCAAACCAACCTTTACATTTTGAAAAGGAAAAAAGCTGAGCTTTGTAACTGACAGCCCCTTTCAAGAGCAGGAGGATTTTTAACACCTTCGGTTTGAAAGTGCTCTCGCATTTTAGGAAGAGCTCAAATCAAAGACCAGTCAGCCAGCTGCAAGGAAAGGCAACCGTGAGCTCTAGCCTGCCTCTTCGTGACAGTTCCTCGAATTCAAACTCTCTCAGCTTGGTAGAGGATCAAAGCAGGAGAATGAGAATCCATTGTGCTCACACCTGAGAATCACTCTGGGTTTTTTTCTCTGAAGGCAACAACTTCCCTGACTTGGAGGTCTTTCTGCTCTGTACAGACACCAAATACCTCTCCAGATTAACGGGCTCTGTACCTGTCTTGTCTGGAGCAAGCATTCCATCAGCTACGTCTTCAGCTTTCCACGTGTCTTTATTATAGCCGATACAGAGCTTTGGCTGTCTACAGCCTACAGTGGGAGCTTCAACATCTGGACACCTTCCAGGATCAGTCTGACACATACCTGTAACAAACGAACCATCTGGCTAAAGATTACAACCATCTGCTCTCCCTTCAATGACTCATTAGTCTTATTTCTACTGCAAAAGCTGCAAAAAGGAGAAAAAAATTGCAGTGGTGGCAAGAGAGAATTTTAAACTAATGTTTAATAACAAATGCTGTACGATCTCAGGAGAATCTTCATTCAGAACTCCGAACTTTTCCTTCCTAACTGTGTTTAAATACTGTAAAATCCCAGCATTTAATTTCTAAGCCTGAAGGCAGGGACAGGCACTGCTAATATATTTCTAGCAGAGCTTAACTACGAGTAACTCTGGTGCCAAAAAAATAATCTAAAATTAGCACAGAAATAGTCCTTAGGGCCCGAGTGAGCAGTTTCCGAAGCAGCCTGCTTGTCTGAACACTGTTACTGCTGGGAGAGGACAGCTTTGTGGAGTGAAAGACAGCCTTGTTCTGCATGAGTGCAGCAGCTGGAGCGCTACACTGTGAAGACCTTTCCGATAACTGAGTCCGAACGAGCACAGAAGTGCTTTGCACTGGGATCTCTACCTCCTCTTACCAAGCTCTGGCAGAGCATTATAGAAAAAAATAATTAAGCGAGTTCTCACCATTGCTGTCGATGTGCCCGTTCGGCTGCTGGTTCTCTACTCTGACAACCGCTTCCTGCCGCTCAGAGAGAGTCCCTTGTGAAGACAAGTAGCTTGGCACGTCAGGAGGCACAATGGTCTCATCTAGAGCAGCGGGAGCAGAGAAATGTCAGTAAGAGACGGAGGCTTCTGTTTTCACAGGCAGGTAAAAGCACAGTCTCGGGAGGGATGTGGTATCAGATCTATAACTGCTATTTTCTGTAGATGCAACGGAAGCTGAACTGCCTAAATCCTCCCTTCCCCTCAAAAACCCCGCTGCTGGTTTTTCCAAGCTTAAAGCTGTGCGATACGGTGCTGATGAAGCCATTTGGAGTGCTTCATTTGGCACGGGCAGTACGAGGTGGGTGGAGTGGAACTGTCTCTTCAGAACGAGTAAATCCTTCCTTTTCCCCTCAAAGTCAGAGCACCTCATTAACTGAAGTCCTCTGTCTCCCACAGTCAGGTGTAAAAGACTTCTGGAGAACAAGGTCTTCGATTCACTGAAGCAGGCAAGGAAGTCCAAGCCCTTCAGCTATCCAGGGCCTTCTCCGTTTTCTACCACACAATTTCAGTTTCCCTTGTCACACAAACCCAAGTGAAACTCGATCACGCTAGGCACGAAGTCTGAGATTTTCAGGACTGAAAGCGGTAAAACCAAAAATCCCCCTGACACATCACACTGGTCATATGGTATCCAAGACTTCCTACCCAGCCCGTGTCTCTAAGTCCTACATTGTGCTATACCTAAACCCGAGTGTAACACAGGAAGGCTGCAAATCCCGGCAGGGTGGGTAAGTCTTGGGCTGGTTCTTCCATACTTCTGTTCAGAGGCTGCATAACGGCAGCCTAATAATAACACTGAGAGTAGGAGAGTTTATTCTCACTGCAACACTTGTTTCAGCACCAAATTATCTGCTTTGAGTATCAGGAGGAAGCAATGAATAGTACTTTTCCCCCTAAAATGTGGGGAATACCCTCAACAGCAGGGCTACAACAGCTCTTAAGGCAACACGCAAAAGGGGGATTCCAGCTTCGAAGTCTAATTTTTCAAGTTTTGAATACAAAGTCTTTGAAAATACCAATTCCCAAGAAGTAAGACAGGTTCCCAGCACCGTGGACATAGTCATGGCTGTCTCAAGAGTTATCAGTTTTGGTCATGGAAAATCAAATTAGCAAAGTGACGACCGAAACTGCTGCCAAGTGGAAAAGACCTTTCTGAAGAACCAGCCAAGGGGAGAAATGCAGCTCTGACCAGGCTTCAGCAGCCAGCGAGGCTTTGTGAGCCAAGAGAACCATCAAGATGCATTTCCAGTGTAACTGTGTGGCTACCTGACGTGCCAATTCAGTGGCAAGTGACAGCACAAGAGGTTAGAGGAAACCTTAGCAGGAGATTAGGGTTACCTGTGTTGGTGACGCTGTATTCTTCACTCTTCTTCCTGGTTTGGTAGATGATGCACACCCAGACCAGAGACGTCAGCACGATGCTACACACCACAGCAATGGTGATGATCCCCACCGTGGTACGGTCCTTCCTACAGCCGAGAGACTGCAAGATGCTCACGTGGCTGTGTGCACGCTCTGTCCCCACGGTGTTGGACATTTCACAGGTGTATTTCCCAGCATCCTCCAAGACAACGTTCCTCACTATCAGCAGCTGGTTGCCAGAGGTGAAGTGATGCCTTTCTGTCGCAACGAGGGGCTGGTCGCCTTTCAGCCAGGTAATGCGGGGAGTTGGGTTCCCCGTGGCTTTGCACTGAAGAGCCACAGTCTCACCTACGGACACTACATGGTCTTCCAGAGGATGAATCAAAGATGGTGTCTCTGCAAGAGAACAAATGTAGAAATTAAGTTTTGGGGACAGCATAACAGCAGGTTTCTTTTAACAGTATCAACCACAGCTGATGTTCCTGCAGCAGATACACGGCGATGCACTACACAGCCACGTGCCCAGGAGCACGGCAGCTGCAAAACACAACAGAACTAACAGTCACAACCGGAGCCATCCCGTAACCAGGTGGTGTTAGTCCTTCCAGCACAGAAACCCCCAAGGACAAGGCACAACTGCTGACACAGGTGAATTATTTCGTAGGGCAAGAGAGACAGGTGCAAATTCCTTTTGAAGTCATTTTCCCAGACAGCAAATAGGGTGGTTGAAGGGGCTCGCTTGGCACAAGAGGGAATGCAGCTTACGGCTCTTTCTCTTCTTTAGCAGGACATTTGTCATTGGATACCTACAGCATTAATGAATGAGACAAGACTAAGGCAGAGCACTGCCTCTCCATCCCTCTTCGGTATCTGCAACTGCTGAAGGGCTTGAACAGCAACCCCTTCCAGGTCCCACTGCCAGACCACTTGGGTCTCTTGGGGCACTAACGCGTCCTACCTAGTACAGTCAGGGTGGCATTTGCAAGCACAGACCCCGCAAAGTTCTGTGCTGTGCAGCTGTAGACACCCGTGTCTTCTATCTTCAGGTTGGTAATGAAGAAGACGTCGTCGTCAGGCATGACGTGCATGCGGCGTTCCCGGGCCGCGGGGAAGTCCGTGCCCCCATCTTTCTGCCAGGCGATTTGTGGGGTGGGGTGTCCTTCAGCTGCACACTCCAGCCGTACCATTGTCCCCGTCCGGCTGGTGATGTCACGGGGCCTTTTAATAAATGAGGGTAACACTGATAAAGAAAAAACAACAAGAAAAAGGGGTGAGCAATTCCATGGGGCAAACAGCATCTCCCTAGACAGGAG
Source organism: Buceros rhinoceros silvestris (assembly GCF_000710305.1). Classification (NCBI taxonomy): domain Eukaryota; kingdom Metazoa; phylum Chordata; class Aves; order Bucerotiformes; family Bucerotidae; genus Buceros; species Buceros rhinoceros. The sequence continues at coordinate 85,338 of NW_010412083.1, read as the reverse complement.
ATTAATATAATTAACCACAGGCAAGAGGCTGGGAAGCTGCTTTTGCAGGGTGTATCTAAACTGCTAGGGACTAACCCCGGGGTTTCTACAACACATTCCTGTCTGCAGTGTCCAAGACCCACCCCCACCAGTCAGGATCATCAGAGCTGGGATCAAAGCTAATCTCCTTCTGTGATTAACCAGGACAAGAAACCCCGTTATCTCTCCTATAGAGAACTTTCAATCCCTATGGTCCCTCTTCTTTGTATCCTTTTCTATTTTTGTTTTCATTTGCCCATTTCATTGGGCAAAGATTCTACTGGAACAGCCACAGAAAAGCAGCTTAAGCCAGTAAGAATGTGCTCAAGTGCTTGGCTGGGTGGTGGCCACCACAAGCCCGGCATGTGCTCCTCACGTGGCATTTCTCAGCATCCACTGAGATGCAAGCAGCTGGTGTGCAGAGGATAACAGCTCCTCACCATCAGGATGGACCTTCACGAGTAGCTGCCTGCCAGAAGTAGGTCCCAGAGAATTGTACCAGCTCAGGCTGAGGAAAGGATGAGAAAGCAGCTTCCTACTCACCATTAACAGTGAGTCGGGCCTTGTGGGAGTAAGTGGAGCCAAAGTGGTTGGTGATGATACACTGGTAACGCCCTTCGTGGGCAAAGGTGACATGCCGGAGGTGCAGAATGGTGGTGTACTCCATCACCTCGCCATCCTTTGCTCGCACGTGGGCAAAGTTCTCAATCTCAGCGTTGTACAGCATCTCATTGTCTTTCCTCCACGCAAACATCATGGGGGAGCTGCTGCTGCTGGCGGCCGAGCAAGTGAAACGGATGTCCTTCCCAAGGACAGCCACTGTTGTCTCTGGCTGGATGATGATCTGTGGCTTGGGGAAATCATCTAAGAGAAAACAGTGGGGATAGTTAGTGCTGGACTACGACGAATACTGGAGCAGCAGAGAGATGCAATGAGACGTGAGTAGTGCTAAGTGACAGACGTGACTGCACCTCTGCTTCTACACCCACTGTTGTTGACACCAGGAAAAGAGCTTGCTCTTGCAGAGCACTCCACCACTGGCTCTACGGCGCAGCTACGCCACACACAATTCCACTGCTCTCAGCTAGGGCTCTAGTTTCTCTGGTTCCTTCTATGCGCAATCAGTGGACTGAGATGGTCACTTAGTGACCTCAAACACCTACAAGATGACTCTGTCTCTTCACCGAGGTAGCTGAACCTCAGAAAGATACTATGGTCTCCAGAAAATATCCTTCCTCGTACAACCCACACATGAAGAGCAATACTGAACCTAAAACGTCACCTCTGGGCCGGCATTAGCATGAGAGCAGGAGGAGAAAGCAAGCAGGACACTTACAGGGCTGCAGATGCCACCCCCAGGGATAAACGCTTGGGAGCAAGGGGACTGCAGCACGCGCTGTCAGAGGGGAAGGAGCTGCATCTGCCTGTCACCCATCTGGGTGGAAAGCTTTGCACACTCTCTCTGCCCTGAAGATTGTTGGTTTTAGCAAGGTTCCAAGCAGATTCATTTATGAGATTTCTACAAATGGTGTAATTTAATATTTGACTATGGTTTAATTAAACAGCCAGGCTCTGGAACCAGGAGTACTAGTGCCTGGAGGACTTGGCAGGCACCGGAGCAGCAAAGCTGTCTTCGCTTTGTGATGTTGCTGTGGGGATGGAGCCTTCGCGCTCTCTTCTTCCAGCTGAACACAGCAAACTTCCCAAACTTGCTCTGGCAGAGGCCACCTAGGCAGAGCCCCACCACTTTGCATCAAGAGGAACATGGGACAGCAGCTGGAATGAAACTTTTGCTCCGCGTTCAATACGCATCATACATTCAACTTAGTTAAATAGTGTTTTCAAAAGCTCATTTTTCACCACCAAACAAACAGCCACATCCAGCTCCACCCAGGATCCACACTGGTGGCTCCACAGCAATGGCTTTGGCTCACCAAACCAGGCCTTTATTTTTGCCCCAAAGCTGGATGCATGAGCAGCGTCACTGTGGCCTCCTCTGATCATTTATATTTCTTTTCCTTAGGAGAGAGGCTGTGGATGTTTGTGTGTGCTGGGTATTAAAGCTGCTTTGCAAGACAGCTCAAGCGGAGCCGACTGCAGTGTTTGGGTGGGAGAACAGCAGTAGGTGCTGTTTAGAAGGAAAAGCAGCCATCAGTTGGTTCATATGTAATGCCTTACTGCCCCAAAAGGAGCTCTGATGGAGAGGTTCTCCTATGCCTTTTTTTTTTTTACCCTTTGTTATTTCCGAAAAGGTGAGTGAAGAACACAAAGCCACAGAAGGTCAGAACACTCTAGCATGAAAAAAATTATAGCTGCAGTCTTGGTAGCATCAAACGGAGGGAACTGGAGAAGTCTCTGTGCAGCCCCACATCTGGAACTGGAACAAGCATCAGTCCCTTTTGATTTCACACTCAGGGAGCCCCGGGAGGAACACACGAGGTGCAAGCCATGCGCTGTGTGGTTTTGGTGGGAAGTAAATTGTAGTCAATGACAAATTTTTAAAATGCAGGCTTGGGCTTCCCTTGATCCCACTGAACACCAAAGCAAAACAGAACCCGCTCGTAATAACACACTAGCAGTCAACGAAAATGTCTCCCAAGTGAGCCCTACCCTTCGTACAACCTCGAAACACACAGGCAAGACTTACCACACACGAAACTTTCTGGCAGGATGGCAAAAATGCTTTTGCTTTTCAGTGACTCAGGATGGGCGCAGGTGGCCACCACAAAGGATTGCAGCTCCTTCTCCACCAACCACTGCGGCAACCATTTCAGCTGGCAATCGCAGAGGAAGCTGTCGCTGTTTATGTGGCTGCAGGGAAACAAAACCAACACGAGCCTGCTGTGAGTCCTGCACGGAGAAAGCTGGAAAGCTCAGAGCCCTTTCATGTGAGACACATTCCTCCCTCCCCACCCCAGCAAGGGTGGAAGCTGTCCTTGAGGCACTGATGATGTTAAATGCATAACACATTTAAACAGCATTTCCTCTCCACGCAGAGCAACCCACTCCAGTACTCCCAGTGACGCTCCCTGGCACCTTATATTTATTAACCAACATCCAGAGTGATCCCCGGAACAGACGAGCAAATGCCACCCCTGGCTTAAGTGAGAGAAACCGAGGCAGACCATCTACAAAGGAGACACGCAGCAGAGGCACAGGGCAGCAGTACAGCCCGTCCCGCTCCCATTTATCGAATTACCACATGCTCCTTCTCTGCCTCTGTGGTTTAAGCTTCTTAGGTGGGGGCTGAATTCAGGATTTAATTACTGAACAGTGGGAGGATGTCAAGTTCCCACTGTAGGACCTTTAGTTCCCTCCGCGGCCAACACCAGCGCAGCAAGTGGAGAGGCCCCGCCTGCCTTCTCTAAGGCGTGTGTTGGCACACCAGCATCACCAGGGATAAGAGGTGTAGCTGATGTTGTGTTTACTGGTTGACAGAAGCAGTGGAAGAGAAACAACCGCAGACACCTGCGTAAACCCAATACAAACAGTGACTACTTTAGAAAGCAAAATGCAAAAACATTTCTCAGCGTTCTAACAGTCACTCGGCACTTCCTGTTAAGGAAAGAGCTGTGAAAAGGGGGCAAATAAAAGGATTATTTTTTTTTTTTTTTAAATTCTGTGGCAAACTGTGGCTCAGGACCACTCCGAGGCCAGTGAAGAACTGCGAGTTTACACCAACAGGGAATGGAGGCTTTGGTCTGGTTTGGTCCCAGGTCCTAGAAAACTCAATCTGATCTCTCAAGCGGAGCGTGAGAATGCCTCAGAGCCTTGGAAAATGGCCCTGACAGAGAAGTCCTGTCCTGCAGCACTGCCAGTTGTTGATACCAGGGTATCAGGAGCACAGCAGAATCCCAACCTCCTCCATTTTTCTACCCGATAACCTCTGGAAATCCCGAAGTCTGAAACTAGCCGGGAAAGGGGAAAAGAAAGAAATTGACTGGAAAGAGGAGAACTGAGGGAACAAAGGGATCTGATTTTTCCATAGTTGTCCCCTTTGCTGCCCTAGGAAGGCGTGCAGCCCCTAATACACATGACAGCATGAACACTGCTGTTAGCTGGGACAGGTCAGAGAGACCCGTAGTACTGGAGGCTACAAGACAATGAATTCTGCATGTGTACATCCCCTATCTGAAAGCCACCTTCTCCTCCATGGTATAAAGGTTCCTTTACAATAGCTGGGATCCCACAAACTCTTCTCTAATAAGATGAAACTTTCGCCTCAATTTTGTTTCAAGAGCCAGTGCAATAGATAAGGTGGTTAAACAAACAATGGACATGCAACGTTTTATCTTATTCTTTCCCCAGTCAGTCACTGGTATTAAATGCCGTTGCTGACAGCCATCATCCCAGTCCCATCTCCAGCATGAGGAAGAAGAGTCTGAACCTGCACAAATACCAAACAAGTGATTTTGTTCCACAGACACTGCACTGCTCCAGAGCACAGCAATGCACTGACAGTGGATTAAATATTTACGGAGAAGAGAAAAGGAAACCAGGGAAGACTGGAAACAGCGTCTGATAAGAGTGCAGAGCCCCAGCCTGGAGCACAAGCAGCAGCTCTGATAACACATCCGTATTTTTACACCAGAAGGCTGGATGACAAGTGGATCCAGTTCAAATGGTGCTTATCGCTGAAATGTCAGCGCTGTGTGCGAGCCCTAAACATAGGTACAGCAAAGGAGCAGATGGGCCACTGGTAATTAAATCAGTGGCAGCGTCAGGAGAGCTGGCTAACAGGACCAGGGCTGGACTTCCTGAGCGGAGATGAATAATCGCACAGATGCGAACCTGCTGTAGGAACCTGTTCCAATGATCTAATTTCAGTCACTGTTAAATGCAAGATGTTCCCGTGACATCTACTCATGTGTAAAAATACCCTGCAGAGGAGGACAGCGGGGAGGAGGACATAAACGAGCGGTAATGTGGATAACACCCCACTGGAAACAACGTGCTACTGCTCACGTCCAGGGCAAGGAAGTTCCCTGTCTCCCTCACGGTGCGCACGGTCCAGCTACTTACAGCTGCCGCAGGCTCTTCATCTTGGCAAAGGCATCGGCCTGAATGGAGCGGATGGCGTTATCCCCAAGGTTCCTGCGGAGCACAACCGAAGGCAAGGTGAACAAAAGGGGTGCTAGGGCAGAGACGAAGTCTCACAATATTTAAGCAACGACTAGCAGGTGAGTTGGTAGTTCCTTGTTGAGGCCACACGCACGTACAGCTCGTAGAGATGGTTTTCCATGAAACACTTTAATATCAAGTAAGTATTGCCAAACAATAGTCAACCAACAAGCATTATGGGACTAAATGACTAACTCATTCCACAGCCCATCTTTACATTACTCTTGGTCTCAGCTACCTTCATCATCCATAGCTCAGAAATTCCTCAGCCCCCTCCACAATCAAAGACAGTCTGGAGTGTCATATCCCAGGCTAGACCTTCAGCAAACATACAGAAAGCAAATACTGGCAGTAAACAGCATCTGAGAAGTGATTTGACATTGACGTTGAGAGGATAGTATCGTGTTTGAAGAACATGGCGACGTATCCAAAAGAAGGTGTTCTTAACAGCTTCTGATCAAAAAATTCACTTGTTCTCTGAAAAAGGACAGTGTCGGACTCGGGGCTGAAGTTTACTAGGGGAAGCGCAGGACAGACAAGTGCTTGCAGAGGACGGTCCCAGTACAGCATTAATAAGGGAATCTTTACCTGGGAGCGCAGCCCCAAGCCAGGCAGCCCTAACCCTTCACTGTGTTCTCAGTGGCCATCACATTTCATACAGTCAGCAGCCAGTAAAACATCTAGAGCAAAATCACATTATACTTTAACTTGTCTTAATTCAGAGAGGAAGTTATTCATGAATCACTGCTGGAGTCATCAGCCTTGGGACGCAGAACGAATTACAGAGCAGCAGCCAAATTGTACTTCTTGTGAATCGCTCTCAGGCAGTTGTGCTGAATGGGAGGTTTGGTGCCTGCGTCGCAAGCGCTCATTTGCAACACGTGTCGCTGCCAGAGCCTAGATTTAGGAGGAAGTTGGGGCGAGGGAGGAGGAGAGAGGGGCTACATCTGAAATAGAGTATTTTCCTTCCTAACAGCCTGCAAGAAGCAATGTGCAAGTCAAGGCGATACTTATCCAGGAACAAATCAAAAAATTAGGAGCATGCAGATTTGCCATATGTTCTGTAACTTTGTTCCTGGCACAAAAAAAGGCCAAAGTTGAGGCGGACTTATAATGAGAAGGAAGCAGGTGGCCCCCACAAATGGGCTGGCTTCTCAGTTTACAAAGACGCTATTAAATTGCTAGCAGATCTCTCAAGCAGCTACTTTTGGCAGACCCCCCCTTCCCAAACTCTGAGGCATGGTGGGTTACTCACAGGTGCTCCAGGGCCTCCAGCCCTGAGAATGCTTTCTTGGCCACCGACTTGATCTTGTTTCCAAACAGAGTTCTGCAGTTTCCAAACATCCAGTGCCAGATAAACAGAAAGAAAACGGGGAGAGGGGGGCAGAAAAAGAAGAAACACAATTAGTGTGTCTTTATCTGATATACGCGCTCAGTGTAAGTCCTGGGAAATCTGAACTGCACAGAGATTAAGAGGGCTGAAGTACACTCACTTTCCCGCTCCTGAAATTGAATCCTTTTATCTGTATTCGAATTTAATAGCGATGACAGCACAAAAGGGAACGTGTGATACCACATAAAAAGACAGGTTCGCTCCAGTGCTCGGAAACCAGCTTGCTGAGTAACAGGAGGTCCCCTCCATTCTCTGCAGGCTGGCTGTGGACAGCATTGAGGGCCACCACACTTTAACAAGATCTTGGTCTCTCCCTACAACACTTTCAATTTCTGACTGCTTCCTGCATAGGCAAAGAGCGGCGATTTCTTCACCGCTGCTTGGCCTGGATGCACATCCACACACCAGGGCTGAGGGCTGTCTCGTGGCTGCACACTCAGACAGCAGCTCGCTGAAGCAACTGCTGACTTCTTCCATGGCTTATTATAAAAACATCAGTTACGTAACATCATGTGTCACAGCTGAGGGGGAAACTTCCAGAGGCAAAAGAAAGGAGAGGATAGGTAATGTCCAGAGCTGAGGAGTGTGCTCTGCTTGCATCTGTGACCAGAGAGCATTCCTCCGACTCGGCAGACAGTGCTACACAGCGGCAAGGGGGGAACTACGAGCAGGCAACAGCTGGGTGGAGCGACCACAACCCAGCTGCTGTCTGCAAGGTACCAGTTCTCTGTAAATACTGACTGGTGGTGGTTGGTCAGGGGCAGGGTTCATGCGAAATGGACAGTCTCCTCACCTGTTCTTGTAAAACATCAACCATATCGCTCATTAGGAAATATTTTCCTTCCCCAGGTTCTCTGTCTAAGGTTTATCTTTCAGGTGCATCTTTTACCACCGCCTGCTTCACATGGTGTCCAATGCAAGTCACCTCTACCTGACACCTCAGGCAGAGAACTGCACATCTGGTGTGGCATTTGATTGAGTTTTCCTTCAAGATTTTAACTTCAAAATATGGTGCAATCTATACCTGCACCCTAAAAGGCTTTAAAACTGATAGTCCCCCTGCTTGCTACCAGCTGAGGAAAGGAGGCTGAGGTACAGGATGGAGCAGCAAGTACATTGGTAAGCAGGAGCTTGTTCAGGTTTTCCACAAAGCATCCTTCAAACATCTGGATAATTTGGTGTCTCATTGCTGGCACCCAGAAAGCCGTGTCTGTGTGGATGAAGCAGTGGATGCCACAGCGGGTAGAAAGGGAAATTTGGGCTCATCACGCTGTTAGGACAATGAGGACTGAGTATCGCAGTCTGTCCTTGCAGCCTGTTGTCTCTGGAGGGAACTTGGGTGCCTGCCACTGGGCAATTCTATGACCCTAAGTAAGTCCTCAGAAAAATCAATCACCCTGACGGTGGTATTGCTGGATGTGACACTGCCTGAGGACACAGGAAAGCTGGTTATCCGAGCTCCATGGAAAAGGTCTGCGGCTCCAGAATCACAAATCTTACCATTCTAGAGCAAAACACAACCAAAAGCTTTGGTTTCAGGCAAAGCCACCTGCCAGCCTCCACAGTGAGACACACACTTGAAGCCCTTTCTTATGGGCAGAGTTAACTTGGCTGAACCACAGAGCTGTGTCCCTTCATTAATTACCTGATTTGAGGCAAGAATAAAGACAGTTATTGTAGACATGCTGGTGGCTGATTAAAGGCTCCAGATAGCTGCAACCTGCTTTATCGACAGTATCATTCTAAACATCTCCAGCGAGCTCCACTGAGCTCCAGGTGACAGCACCGACCCCTGGGTATCAGAGGTCCTGTTTACTGCATGAGCGCGCGTGTGGCTTTTTGCTTTGGGTGAAACAGCCCAAGCACAAAAGGATGTGTGCAATCATGTGTACCATCATTTGGTAAAAAGGATGTTGTATTAATGAAGGCTTTGAAAAATCCATTAGAGTGATTAATATAGTAAATAATTTACTGTATGCAAACTGAGGTCACATGGCTGCATCCGTACATGCTAATTTATGGAGCTGTATTCCTAAATGAGAGCAAGTACACTGAGTTCATAACTGGAGGTTTCCATTTGTTGTTTACAGTGGATCTTGAAAACTGGAGACACTGCTTGTACCTGCTGACTTATCTGTGCAGAGATCAGCAGTAGTCTGGGGGTGTGAATACACAACGTGTACACCACTTGCGCAGGCGCAGACAATTTCACGGCCGTATACATGAGATATACCTAACACACTGGTGCCAAAGCCAGGCCCCAGCAAACTCACTGAAATCATCACGCCTTTCAAATTCCGACTAGTTCTGAAACGGTTTGAACCCAGCGGCCCCCTTCAAAGGGCTGCGCTGGCTGGAATGCGAAGGTGGGGGTACGCAGCTCCTCAGTCA
>NW_010412083.1:68988-76307 GCF_000710305.1 Buceros rhinoceros silvestris | reverse complement strand
GCCCCCTGCCGCAGAGCCGGGCGCAGGCACGCCCGCCCAGCGATCGCCCAAGTGTAATTACACGCTGGGCACACAGCTCATTAGAGAGCAGCATTTGCTCCTCCAGCCCGTTTTGCACCTGCAGGAAGATCTCAGTCGCTGAGTGAGCCATCAGAAAACCGGTTACATTTAGCAGCTTGAATAATTAGGAAACTCCCTGTTCCCCAGCGATTCCACTGATGCTTTTTATGCTTCGGTGCTTCTCAACTCCCCCTTTCTTGAAGCAACATTTTAATTTAGGCCTGTGCTCTCCATCCTGGAGAGCTGCATCTATAATTCAGAGAAGTGAGTGGCCTCCCCACCTCTCAGTTCAACACCTTCATTTCAGCAAACAACCCTCTCTGTGCGAAATCCTTTCAGAGGCTAATCTGTGCCGGATCAAAGGGGAGCGGCTTTTAAGGCAATCTCCACAGAGCTGAGGTGATTATTAATTCATTGGAAGGTCTCCTCTGAAGTGCCCATTTATTTTTCGTATGCTAATGCATTTAAAGCTGGTTGACCGTTTAAACACAGGCCGTAAATCATGCAGTGAAATGTTTGCTGTGAAGGCTGATATTTTATTTACGAAAAAATCCTGCCAGCAAGAATGATACTTCAGCCTTAGAGGGAATTACAGGTTTGGGATTTACGTGCTGATGAGCTAACACAGACCGGAGCAGATCCCTTTAAAAGTGACCGCTCTCCACTCAAATACAATGAAACAATCTCCTGTTCTGAAGGTTCTTCTAGCCCCAGAACTTCCCCACGTTCAGCCAGACTCAGATCTGGCCTGGGTCCATGCGCAATGCAAGGCAGAGATCAACAACGTTAAAGACGACGCAAACCCGGCTTCTTTAGACCTGCGCAAGCCCTGGCTGCATCCTTTGCTAACGGCAGATGAACCCAACCATCTTTTGAAGCCGCTCCTTGTGCCAGATGACAAACATCAGATCAAGGCCATGACTATTTCACAGGGGAGCGATAGCTGCTCTGCTCAGAGCTCAAACACACGACCTGCACAACCCCACAGGCTTCCTCTGCTCCCTTCCTTCCTCCTCCCGCTCCTTGCCGTACCTCCTGGCCTCTGCCTGACCCCCACAACTCAGCAGTGCTCATTTCTCCTGGCTGCTGAGTCAATCCTTTTGCTGAACTCTTCCCCTCAACACTGTCTGCTCTGGCTTTTTCACCTCTCCTCTATTATCTGCACCCAGCATTTCTAATGTGTCCCAGTCACTTGGGACCACCACTACTGCTCCCACACCACTGTCCACACTGGATGTCCTACCAGAAGAGCTTGCTCTCTCCGCTCCTTTCCTCCACCTTCTCTCCTTTGTCAAAGCAGCGCTATAGACTTAAAATCCCACAGCCTGCAAACTCCGCTGGACAAAGCCTCTGGTCCCGCTACCCTTCTGGCCGCTCACATGGTTTCACTGTTTTTTTCAGACAAACTAAAAACTTCAGCAACAGCAGCCAAGGACTCTCCCACCCACCACATCTGCTCCTCCGACTTTTTTCTAGCAACTCGTGGGAAAATTTCCTGACTCCACATGCAGTGGAGGCAGTGTTTCCTCCTGGCCTCTCTCTCTCCCACACTTCTACCTTGCTGTCCAGCAACCCGGGGTCCTTAAGTCCTCCTCTGCCTTCTGATTCACTTTACTCACAGCTACAACTTGGTTCCCCTGCCTTGTGACTCTGGGTGACTCTTGTGACTCTCCAGTGACTCCTCTCCTCAATGATAAAATGCCATCTATGTCTGTGACTTCAAATTTTTCTTCCCTGTCTAAGCATTATGCCCCCACGAGTCCTGCCATGGCTCTTCCCACTCCCCCAGGAGTCTCTAAGGGGAACGTGACAATATACCGCCTGCCAGGATTCCTCCCAGCCATCTGCTATCCATCGAGGTACTTTTACTGCACCTCTGGCTGTGCCATCTCAGCATCAGAGACAGCGTGATGGGGTTGGGGGGTGGCGCTGAGAACTTAAACAAAGGCAAGAGGTAATGATTAGAGAGACTCTTGATTTGTCACAAGCATCAGAGACTTCTCTGACAGGGCTGATTTATATAGCTGATTTCAAGAGGAATACGAGCAAGCACGGAACAATGTGAAAATACTTGTGAAGGCCAAGCAAGCTGTAAACATTTGCAAGGCGCATGCTTGCCTTAGGTTTCTTTTTATCTCTTTAAGAGCCTATGCCCCATGGTGCCTTTTACTGTCGCTGCACATGGAAGCAAGCCCAAAAGATCACTCTCAGACAGAGCATCCCACAGAAACGAACCCTGTTTCAGTCCTCTGCTGTAACAGGAAAGGGGGTGATTTTTCTCTTCTGTTCATTGTTACTGCTTCATCAATCAGTGCTTCCCTGCACACTGCAAAGGCTTGGTTTTGTTGCTGTTTGCTTTTAGAAGCGAGAAACAGTTGTGCTGATGAAAACAAGTTTCTGTTAAGTTTCTCTCTCCTCTGTCTGTGGACTACAGTGTGTAGCACCATCTGGTCATCGCTTTAAAAGGACTGTAATTGCCTCCTATCTGCTTAGAAACACAAGTCCTTGATAACTGCACTTGCACTCTTGCAGCGAGCCTGCAAAACTACCACGTCACAGATTCTCTGTGGATTTTCATCTTGTTCCAAAGGGAGGAAGGCTACGTCGGAGGGGAGAGACTCACGCTTACACAACTGCTTTGAGGAACTGCAAACCCAGGGATACTCACAGCTTGCTTAGGTTTTCTAGCCCTGTAAAGGCTCCGTTGGTATCTTCTATTGTGCCCGAGATGTCATTGTGGTCCAGTTCCCTGCAGAGAGGACAAGAGAGAGCTTTTAGTCCTGGGCTCGTCGTTAAAAACAAATGGAAGAAAGTTTGAGAATGTCACACAAAGAGCTTCCCATTTTCTCCTGACAGGTATCAGCAAAAGCAGAGTCCTGCAGCAAAGCAGCACTAATCACTTCTCCTGCACTGACCCATGCTGAGATGGTGCATTCCAAGAAGAGCCCTGGCTTTTTCCTAGCGGAAACCCTCTCTGAGACAGCAGCAGTAGTAGACAGCTACTTTTCAACAAGTGGGTTTCAGGCCTTTTCCAATTCTGTGCATCCAAACAAAAGGTTGAAAAAGAAGTCCCAAAGCTAAACTGAAAGGTACGGCTGTCCTTAAATGCTACTATCAGGAATTAAGGTAACTTGGGCTATTCCTATCGGTACGTGTATTTGTATCGCAGGAAGATGTGTATTTTGCTCCATTTTCTGTGAAGCTGCATTTTTTTCTGGCAATGAACTTGGAAGCTCAAAGGAAACCACCACCATTCCTGTACAAGCCTCATTCTCTGTATAACCACCTTAAAAAAAATGAGTAAGAATTCCTTTTGCAGAGTTAGCTTCTTTTGGCTTTCAAATTGACCATCAATTACAGAAGTCAAAGAGGTCTGAAGAAAGACAAGCACCCAGAACAAACAGAGAGATCCACAAAAGCTGTTTAAACAGTCTGTTTAAAAATCCTTCCCTCCGAGCTTTAATTCCAGCTAGCAATGAATACCCAGCAACACAGACAGAAATTTATCATTTCTAGTGTTAAGTAAAAAGAAAGAAAAAAACCAAATAGGCTTTGTTGGTTTTGTTACATCACTGATTTAAAACCCACCAACAAAGCAAAGTTAACCATCCAGATAACCCCCGCACCTTCAGGTTCTCCTTTCGCACCTTTTGAAGATGACTATCAGAACAGCTCCAGCTGAAAAGCGTTAACACCAAAGAAGAAAAGACCAAGCCCCCCGCATTTTGCAGTACTGCAGACACAACCATCGTAGTGTGTCGCAAATACACAATAACCCACCAGAGGAGAACAGAAACTTAAAAAACTCCCCTCGTTTCGATATCGGCCTGGTTTTCCTCAGCCCAAACAGGGCTGAGACTTGCTCTCAGTAGCTCAAGCCGGCTGCAGCCTTCACTTGTGTCTCCACTTTGGAGTGTGAACTAAAGCTGTGAAGGGAGATGGCCACAAGCCACAATTCCCGTTTCTCAGCTGCCTTCAGCATGAGACCTGAGTCTCACGGCCCTGGGGAACCCTGGCCTTAGCCAACATCATCACCGATGTCAGGGAGATCTGTGGGTTGGTCTGTGCCAAAGGGATGGATAAAAACTCAACATCCCTGCAGGATGTGGGCACACATAATGCTGTGGTGGCATAAGAGACAAGTCCAGGAGAGACGCTTTGATGTGCTGACACTTCGGCACGATCTGAGTGGGGCAGGAGCAAATACATCCTCCTGGAGCTACGCTTCTGCATTTCCCCTGTGGCTGCCAAGCCAAAGCTTGTTGTTCTCTTTGGTTTTTAAGGGCAAATCCCTTCTCAGAAATTTCGCCTCTTCAGGTCCACCACGGGCTGCTGGTCTTTGGACCAGCAAGCCCTTTCCCATGGCAGAGACAGACAAGCGGGAACACCGGTAGGAGCTCTCTGACACACACTTTTATTAATTGACTGCCACACATTGTGTTTTCTTGAGAAAGGAAAAGAAAATGGTATTGCTTGTTCATCCAGAGGCAACTCAAAGGTTTAGTGTTAGAAAGGAGGAATAAAAACCTTTTAACAAATAGAGAGAGAGGAAGAAAAAGAGTGGGGTATTTTGGCCTGGCTCTCTTTGTATTCAAACTCCTCTCCCAGCCCCTGTTGCCAATTTCCTATTCTTTCTGGCTGGCTGAGCTTGAATGCTCGCAGCCTTGTTAATCATTGTGCTCCGAGGTCCCCGCGCCTGACCTCTATTTGAATAGCTCCACATTTCAGCAGTTTCACACCCACCAAAGGCTCCCCAACAATAGGCCATAATTAAAGCGTGCTCGGCTCTTTTTCACCAGGTGCAGGACCCAATAGGCCTTTCTCTTTATTAAATTAGAGCTCGCTCACACACTCCCTCTCCGCCTCCCCCCTCTGCCCCAGACATAAAAGAGGCTCCACATTCACTGCAGAGCAAAGAGAACTACCAGCTCCCCTTCCCCTCCATTTTCCTTTGGAAACCTTTAGTTCCGGTCTTGACAGCTGCCTTGGAGAAGTCCCTTTCTGAATGCCCAGTGGCTGAAAGGCTTTGGCTTAAGTTTAAAAAAGGGGGGAAAAAAGCAAACAAAACCCAAACTCACTTTCCAGTCACTTTCTTCACTGTGAAGTTCAATAAAGTAAAGAGTAAGATGCAAAAAGCACTGTAAAGAGGGGAGATCTCTCTGTTCCCCTTTCCTTTTAATTACTTGGGCCACAATGGGCTTCTGAAGAGGAATAAAAGTATCAAAGTGTGTTTCTTTCTTTTGAAGGAAGAATTAAATCAGACAGCTGAACCCAACCAGCCTGGGAGCGTGGACTGTGCTGTAACACAGACTGTGAGAACTTTGTGGTGTGCCAGACGAAGGTGCTGAGCCCGCAGCCTCAGCAGGGAGGAGGAGAGCCCTGCAGCTCAGCAGCTACGAGTACGAGAGACAGAGGCAACACCACATCCTCAGGAATGGACGGAGAGCTGTTAGAATGGGACTCCCCTTCGTCCGGTATTTCTAAGGCAAGCCCAGAGGTACTGCAATCTGACACAGCTCTTGGGTTTAACAGTGCACAGTAGTACAATTCCACAGCTGGCGATGCCAGGGGAGCTTGGATTGGCCTGTCCGGTGGTCTCCACTAGCCCTAAAATCTTGGAAGCTGGCATCTGGACTGGCAAGCTCATTCCCAGTGCCATGTTCCCAGGTTTTATGTTGTGTCAGTGACTTTAAAATACAAGTATCTGGTAAATGGCCATAGCTGCCACTGGATGGATCATTTTGCAATTCGGTATTAGAGCAAGTGAAACTTCTGATAGCACGACAAAGTGAAAATCAGAGCAACAGAATATTTCAGGACCCACATGAGCCAAATCCTGCATTAAAGAGAAAGACTTTTGCTTACTCTCACATTATCTGTAGCAGCTTCTTGCTCCCATGGTGGGACCCAAACCCGAGCGAAATTTCGTGTGTTGTTACACTTCTGGTATAATCAGATCCCAAGCCCAACATCGAATTTCTTTGCCATTGTGTTTTTTTCTTCTTAACACCGTCTTAGCCCAGAACTTTATATGTATTATTCAGTTAAAGAAGAAGTAACAGCGAGCAAAAATGCCCAATAGCACATTTAAGAGGATATTCAAATTTCCAGTGCTGTCAGTGAAAGGAATCACAGAATCGTTTTGCTTGGAAGAGACCTTTAAGGTCATTGAGTCCAACCATCAACCCAGCACTGCCAGGTCACCACTAGCCCACGTCCCTCAGCACCACATTTACACGTCTCTTAAATCCCTCCAGGGAGGGGGACTCCACCACTGCCCTGGGCAACCTGGGCCAGGGCTTGACAACCCTCTCAGTGAGGAAATTTTTCCCAATAGCCATCCAATCATTGCCCACTCCTCCTGAGCGCAGAATGACCCAACACAAACTGTCCTTTTCTAAGAATTTCAATTGAAGTCAGTATGGCAGCAAGAGAAATTCTGCTGTTAGCTGAAGGACTGAAACCTCAAGGAGTTTTGCTGAGCCAGGCTAGATTGACAATCCTGGCCTATGTTCCTGCAATTTTTCTTTGCAGCCCTCTACTCTGAAAGCACCCTGCAACACTGAGCAGTCCGACTGCAATTCTCCTAACTGCTCTTAATTAAAAAATACAAGTTCACTGAATTTGAATAATGGGCTAAACACAACAGCTGCTGAAGACAGCAAAGCAGCGCGTAGGGGAATTTGACGCTGAGGACACAGGCACCCCAGGCAACTGCAAAGCAGAACAGCTTGGTAAGACTGTGGACGGAAGATGGGTGTTAACTGACAAAAGCTGAGAGCAACTTACAGGACACGTAGGTTTTTGAGTCCCTTGAAAGCACCTTCTGCAATGTGATTGATGGAATTGTGGCTCAGTCGTAGTACATGCAGTCCCCCAAGGTCTGCCAAGCTTCCCTCATCCAGCCTGGTTAGGTTGTTGTAAGAGAGTATTCTGAGGGAAAAAAACAACAGTCCTTGTCAATCCAACCAGTATTTTCCAAACTCCTCTGCATAACCAGTGCCAGCTTCCCACAGCCCTACAAGGAGCAATGTGTACTGGGTGGATACACAACAGCTTGATTAGGAAATCAGACTGCAGCCTGCAAGTGTTCCCACGAGATACCCATGGGGCAGCCAGCAGGACCGTAAGGGAGCAGGAGGTGGTTGGTACCCGGGTACAGGGAAGTCTTCTGTACAGGCAACAGAGAGAGGCTCCTCCAGAAGCGAATGAGAGCAACAGCCTAACGCACACGCTGTCACTTATGGCAGCGACGAGCT
>NW_010412083.1:52732-68928 GCF_000710305.1 Buceros rhinoceros silvestris | reverse complement strand
CTGGCACTTAGGGCAGGGGCGAGCTGCTCTGGGTCCCGTACGGCTCGGTTAGGGCCCAGAAGCACCACCCCTCCTCAGTCCCCAGACGGAGAGGTAACACTCAGATATCAGTCCTGGTTGCGTTCAATCCTCGCTCCTATTTGGACTGCCTCTGAGGCTTACAGGGAAAAGCAGTCCCCTCCTTCCCCACACCCTGCGAGGTGGAGAGTGACGTCAAATGGATGGATTTTGAAGTTCACACGGGCTCTTGGCAGGGTGCAGACTTCAGGAGGTGTCTTATCGTTCTGCACTTGTGCACAGCAAGCCCCAGGCATCTGGGTGTGGGTTTCTCCACCCCAGTTGAGAGCCAAAAGCGTTTCACCACAAGGCAATTGAATGCTTCCTTTCATGCACAGGAAGGAGCTATCTGTTGTAAACCAGCCACTTTCCCTCCTGCTCCCCTTTGTCAAGGAGTGTACAGCCTACTTGAAATCTCCACTTACACGTGACTAATATTGGAGGGTTGTTTTTTCCCTAGTTTTTCCATCCATGCCCTCCCCCTTGCCTGTATCATCTCTGGTTTTGGAGATACTTTTTAAGCACTACTCCTCTTGCAGTTTGGAAGCTGGTAGGAAGAAAGCTGTTTTCTCTCCCAGCCAGGGTACAGATGAGGCTTCTGAGATCTGACACTGAGGGCAGGCCTGGGAAGCTACAAGCCACTGCAGACACCCCTCACACTATGCAACCACCTTCTATGCAAGCCGTAAAGCCGCAGCATTGCTGATATCGAAGGCCAGCTTGGCTTGTTAAATGAGGGACCTCCTGGAGTAGCAACAGGCAGAGTCCTGGTCAGCAACCTTCAACCTGATCCGGATGTCACTCCAGCTGGGTGAGCCCTGCAGGGCTTCTGGCAGCTAAGTGTGACCAGCAATAGCCTCACCTTTGAGTTGCCTGCACACTGACACATGAGGTAGAGAAAGCGGCACTCGGCTATATGCTGCTACCCGCATTTTCTGAAGCTTGTCTCTTAACAAAGGGCAGTGTCACGGAATTTTCAAAATTACCTTAGTGACCTGGGAGCATAAGCCACTTCAAAATGTGAGACTTTAGACTGCTAAACTTTTCAAAAAGTGGAGTTATGTAGCCTTGAACAAGCACTGAAATCCTTCATTGTACAGGCAACAAGAAAAAAACATCCCACTGAGTTCCAAACCTCCGAATTCCTCTTCTAGTACTGCCTGTTAATGAGTCGGCTTAAAAATGCATCTAGGGCTTGCAGGAAAGTCACTCAAAGCCAAAACCTAAGTCAAAACAGACGCATACTCCGAGGCACCGAGGGTGTCATTTACTTGGCAAACGCGCTGTCTACCTTTTAGCTGTGTGAGTGGGCAGAGGGCAAGCTTTGGAAAAAATTCAGCAAAGATTTATGAATCTGAAGAAGGTATGGGACAACATACTTTCATTCCTAAAGAAGTAGTAGTGTTAGTTATGAAGAACTGGCATCCGGTCAAAATTATGTCCTCACCTGCGATTAAAGAATTTGGCTTGAAAAAAAACCCAAGTAATCCTAAACCTGGCTGAGAAAAAAAAATAGTCCCTTTTGATTCCACACAGAAGAGTTCCTGCCACAACTGGTGAAGGCATGTTCCCCTCCGTTCGTTCTGATGTCACCTCAAGATGGATGGACAGCAGCAGTATTTAGAGAACTCTTTCAATGGCTGCAACCAGACGGAAGGTTTCAGGATCTAACACACCTGGCTGTGGCTTCCTTCAACATGGAAGGGCTCTGCTTCCTGCCAATGGGACAGGCCGGTTTGCAAAACAGTCTGTTTTTCCCTCCCTGGCAGTTCGGATTATCTGGTTTGAGAGAAGTCAGCAGGTCTCTGAAGTTTCCCCTACCTTGTCGTCTCTCTACCAGCGAGGAACAAGTGGAAATGTTTGTCTACACGGCCCTTTTGGCCCTTTGGCCAGGAAGTGGGAGAGCAGCACACAGAGCAGCACGCCACAAGTGACAAATAAAGGGGTTAACCAGAACCTGTTGTGCAGCTGGGGCTCCTGCTGCCAGCCAGTTCTGGACCATCTAACACATCTAACTGCCATTGACCAAACTGTAGGCAAAAAGTGAAAAGACAGACCCAGCAGCCACGACATCGTTCACCTCTGAGGAAACTCTATGCTCAAAGTGTGGATTTTTCCATGATGTTGATGCCCTGGCACCTGCCTGGTGAGTACAACTGGCCCTTTCTCATGCCCATAACAAGGCAAGACCTCTCTCCTTGTTGGCTTTTACATCAGACCAGAGCCTTGGGGTCACATTTTCTCCCAACAACTGAAGGAGAGACAACTCATCCTTCAGATGACCACATCCTTCCTTAGGACAGACAGAAGCAGGGTCTGGTCTCCTCTCTTTCTTGGGTCAAGGGCTTTGAAATTCATTCCCTGTACAAGCACAGACTGTGTTTTCTGAAAAGTGAAACCCAGTAGATTTAGCAGTAAGGGAGGTTAGCAAGGATCTGTTAATACGGAATGAAACATACTCATTCAAAGGAGCGCGCAGAGGCAGTCTAAATGTATTTGGCTGTTCAATCTCATCATTCAATGTCACAGCAGACCTCTCCGACAGGTACTCTTTAGCTGTGGGAGTTTCAGTTAGGAGTATCTGATGGCTCCCTGCAGCAGCCTTACCCTAAAGGCAACACCTGCAAGAGCGTGTAATATTTTGCAGGGATATGTGCTAACACCCACATAATCGCCTTTCGAATCTCAGCTAATACCGTCTCTGGCCTCACACTCCAACACAGTCCCGTCTGTCAGGCCGAGCAGGCTCCCACCACCTCACCCCACCAGGCACTTTCCAAATCCACCCATTCTGCACCAGGACAAGCGAGTCCTGCACTGGGTTTCTGCAGAGGATGGCCTCTAAGCCAGGACAGCTCACCATTAGTGCTACTTCTTGGCAAGAGATCCCGATCCATGACGTGCAATCTCCCATCTAAATCATGAGAGTTTGCAAAGACAGCATCAGGGAGAAAAGACAAGTTCTCCCCCAAAAATCCACATCTGCATGAATAATTTGGGTTCAGTGGAAGGTCACAGCTAGTCACTAGACGTTAATTCTACAGCTTCTAAACTTTAGAGAATGATGCATCATGTCCACCTAACTCTGAATCCACCTCCCAAAAGACTTACAGCTGGGTAGTCAGATACCACTTTTTAGTCTGAGTCCAGAGTGAGGCCTCTGGAAGCAGGAGGCTGCTTTACCGTACTGCTTTTTGATGACTAGGAGAACCCCTAACCATATTTAATAAGAGATCTCCGATCACCCAGCAGAATGAGTTACAGTTCCACTAACCACCTGTGTCAAGTTCTTCCAAGAAGAAAGTGAATCTGTCCAAAATCCCACCGAGGGGATGACAGCTACTTCTGTAAATACTGCAACATCCATGCGTGTCGCTTCAAAAAGGCATTAAGCAGTGGCACAGACCCCAAAGACACCCTTCTGGGGCTGTCCTCAGCAGCAGGGCTTGCTTTCAAAGGGACTGTATTCACAGCTGGAAATCTCAGGCACAAAGTCAGTGTATTTACTTTTCAACGACTGAGCCCTACAGGAAGGGCGAAGTGTAAACAGGAGAAACAAGAACAACTGCCTGTAAAGGGCCAAATCTCTGCTGGTTAAAACGTGACTGTTCTTTGTAAATACAGCGGATAAAGTAAAGTTTCCTTCAGGCTGTACAGGCATTACACAGCAAGCCGTGCACGTCTTGGAACTAGCTAGCTAAAAAGTGTTGGCAAGCTGCAGATCGCAAACTCTCCAGGTCTTTTGGCACTGTGTACTTTCAGCGGGTTCCAGTCTTTGTTTCTAGTGCAAATGTATTTCAATCAGGTGTTCTGAAGGTCAAAACATCCTAAGCAACAAGGGCATCACTGAGGAGGCTGCAGTTCCTGCATTTCTACAAGTTGATAGAGCAGGAGCTGTAAGGCCTGTGATGGGGAAAAATCCTCGCTCCCCTTTCTGCCAATGTTACATCAACATTGAACCACCCCAACCAACCACAACAGAAACCAGCTCACAGCTCATGCAGCTTCTGACAGAAGCTCCAGCCATCAGGGTCGATGCGAGCGATGGAGTTGTTACTGAGGTGAAGCTGGTGCAGAGACGACAGGCCGTAGAGAGAGCCACTGTTCACTTCTGTCAGGCTGTTGTACTCCAGGTGCCTGTGGAGAAAAATCAGAAGGAATTGACAGATAAGCAGCTCTGGTCAAACACTGAAGGATTATCAACAAGGACTGAGATTTTAGCCATTCCTACAAACCCTTCTACATACCCATATGGATACGTGCATGTGTGGGCATTTCTTGTGCAAGGGAAGGATAGGAATTCAAGGACAACACAAAGGAAATGCCCAGAACAAGCTCTGACTGCGGAGGTAATGCTCCACTGCAAGTGAACTGGGCTCAAAGCATCGTGATTCAAGTTTGTATTTGCACAGTCTTAGTTGTGTGACAGCAGCATCCAGAAACATGCTGCCTTGATCACTTGTGACCTTGCGAACATACGTGAGAGCCAATCACGTTGGAAGATTCAAGCATTTCTCTGCAATGACTATTCAATCTGTTCTCTTGTATGGAAAGAACACATCACTGAGATAGGCCAGCTTAGTTTCTAGGTGTCCCAAGAGCCAGAATAATCAGGTCTGTAATGCAGAGTTTCCATGTATCAGTCAAAACAAAATTTGCAGAAGCCAGATGAGCTTTTATATAAAGAACAACTGAGACCTTACTGAATGCTCAAATCATCAACCTTTCAAAGGAAAAACAGGACTTTTTTTATTGAACACCTGGTAAAGCTTTAGAAAGTGCGAGTCAACTCAACAGAAGCTGCTGTAGGGTGGCAGAGCTCTGTGCATGCAGGACATAGAAAGAAGCATGAGGACTGGCATGGGACCACAGGTCTCTGATGGGAGCAGAGAAGGACATGATAGCAGATGCAGTTTACTCTGTTTAAGGCAAAAGAGCCCATCTCTCCAACTTACAGAACTTGCATCCTGGCTAGACCCCAGAAAGCCCCATCAGTCAAATTGCTTATGTTGTTGCGCTGGAGTTTCAGGACTTCCAGGCTGTCCAGTCCCTGGAACGTCAGGCCTTCAATCAGGCGGATGCGATTCCGGTTCAGCTCCCTAAAATCACCAAGGCCAAACAAGTTTATTAAACCCCAGTCCTTTCTCACGAAATCATCTGTGCAGCATACAATGGGGACAGCAATGCCAACAACTCCTCTGTCAACCGTTCCCAGGAGACAGTAGAAGCGCACCGGAAACTTTCAATCCCAGAGCTCGCCAGGGAAGTCAGCTGGGTGCGATTGCTTAAATAAACTCACCCTGGGACAGGCTTTCACTATATAGAAAGAAATAACAGAGACAGTGCAGCTCCTCTTCATCCCTCCTCCCTCTGACTTTCTTTTAAGCCACTCACCCTTTTCAGCAATTTTCACCTTCTCTCAAGCAGAGACACCATTTCAAGCAGTACCGTTAAACATCAGCTATTAAACTATTCCCCTTAAAACCCGTTGTTTTTACAGGAGTTGTAATCACCAGGTAAAAACATGCTCTGAAACAAGCGGGTACCATAAGAACCATGAGCCCAAGAGGAAACTCTATGGCAAAGTTTGAAAGGAAAGCTTTCAGTTTCCCTGACAAACGTCACATTTTTTCCTATTATAAGACACTAATGAAGAGTGAACCAAGCTGCTTCCAATAACAAGGCAGTCAGTATTTTGTGTTTACAAAAATCTCCAACGTGGTTCATTACATTTCTTTTTCTTTTTCCCTGGGTGGGGAAGGACTTCTAAATTTTGGGAACACCTTTTTTTCTGAACACCATGATCATCATCACAGCACGCTTCACCAGCCTGTATCAAACAGTCTTATGGATTGCTAGACCAGGACATACCAGGTGAAAACCTAGTTCCAGAAAGTCAGTGGAAAACTTTATCGTCACGAAGAACTGAAGCTGAAGACAGAGCTTTTAAACTGGATACCTGTCTGCACGTACGAGACTAACCTAAGAGAAGTTCCCTAGTCTCCGGTTGTGTTGAAGAAAACGACGGAGGTTACATCATCAGAACTTGTTTTGGAAAAGATGAGGAAGCCACAGAAATTTTAACCTTTACTTTTTCATTGACTAAAAAAAACTAATGTTGAACTTGCACTTGAGTGTAATTACAGTCAAGTAAGCAATTAAAAAGTTTGCAGGCCTAAAGACTCTTGCCTTACTGCACTTCCTAGCTGTTAGAGAACTACGCTTGGCTAGAAAAAGAACCGTATACAAATCCTACAACACATCGGCTCCTTGCAGTTCATGCGTGTTTATCTATAGGGCTAAACAAGCAGCTGTGAGGCTGCCTTCAGGAGCACCAATTACTCCAGCTTTCTGTGAAAACGGTGCTCCTAAACAGACCCTCGGTTTTATTACAGTTTTGCACATGATGCAGACAAATAGAGCGGATTACAAGATCTCAGTCAATGGACAGTAACTCCCAACTGAGAGGCAACAGGCTTTTAAGATGCAGATGCTATTGTGTCAGACTGTCCGATCCCAAATTGGCCATAAATCCTACATGCACACCCAGTCCTTGGACACACCTTGACTTAAGGATCTGTCCCTCAGTCAAGAGGTTGCCATTTAGAGGTGGGAGTTCCAACAGCTTTTGTAGACTTTATGATAACAGGGGTTGACCTTTCGCCTATCAGATTTGATGGGAAGACTGCAACAGGCCTCAGGCTGGGCTGGTTTCCCTCACAGCCACCCAACATAAAAGCTAAACCATCAGTGCTACTATTCGACACACAAAGCTTATTCATAACTGCAGATGTCTACGTGTCCCCATGCAGCTCCCACCATACAGACCACAGCCAGAACAACAGTGTGCGTGAACTCATGTAGAGTGCTATTTCCTCTGCCCAAGTATCACTGCAGAGTTTAACCTTCCATCATTGCTTTTTTTATTGCCACATAAAGATCCCTGTGCGGTCCTGAAAAACTAACTCAGTAGCTGAGCTCTGTCACTTGCAACAGAAACATCTTCCAAACCTCTCCTGCTCCACAGACACCAGCAGTTTTCAAAGGAATGGAATTGTTTTACACTGTCAAGTGCACAAGACGCTGATGTCTGCTGCAGCATCCCTCCCTTCCCACCAGATCAGAAGAATGGCCTGAACAGCCAATAGTTCTAAGACTAAAAGGACCCTCTCCCAACGTGTTTTACTAGGGGCTGCCAGAGGACCACTGCACAGTGTATTCTGAGTTTTATAGACAGCAGGTGAGGAAGGGTGACATTGGCTGTATATATCCTTAGGGACATTTTAACTCCATAAAGCGTGGCTGAGCTTAATTAACGTGCACATTCCTACTCACAGTTGTATTAGCCTGGGTAGCCTGAACGCCTTGACAGGAAGCTGAGTGATCCTGTTTTTACTCAGACGAAGTGTTAGCAGGGACCGTGACAGACTATCAAAAGCACCAGGCTCCAGGGTGCTGATTCGGTTGCTCCCCAGGTAGCTGCAATAAATCACAGCAGAAAAATGAACAGTTCTGGCAGAAAACTCCTTTTACTAGCATTTGGTTGGTCTCCAGACAGGCTGGTGAAATTACAGAGGTGGCTTCAAATCAGTTGGATTTCTGGCTGCACAAAGAGCACAGTACCTTTCCCAGAGCCACGTGACAAAATGTTGTGTACTTCCCACGAGCTCCTTCACACCTCCTAGTTCAGCAAGGCAGTTGGGAGTGGAAGCCAGAAACTGGAGAATGTTCCAGCGCAGGATGACTCAGTTCATTCTCCATTTTTCCCTCAGCATCTGCCCTAGGGCTCTTTCTTACCTGGATCCTAGTCTCAGCCACAGAGGCTGTTTTCACAGGACCACAGGCAGACATCAGTCGTGACACCACTCTCTTATCCCCTCACGACTGGGGACAGAAACTTTGGTGCAAACTTTAAGGCAAGCACATTACCTGTCTGCGCCTCTTCAAAGGTACTTACAACACAGATTATTTTTTGTTTCCCTGAACAGGCAAACACCTCTAATGAGAAGGTGTTACTCTGCTTAACCCCCAGGTTTTTTTTCAAATAACCAGTGACATGTTTCTGTTGTTAACATTCAGTAGCCACTTTAATGATAGAATAGTCATTCCCCCTCCCCTCTTCCGGACGCACATGGGCTGATCTGGGAAACAGCATAGAGACTTCCCACTGGGGAAGAGACACAGGTCTGCTGCAGACAGTTCTTCTGGCTTCTAGGTTTCCAGCTGCCAAGACAGCCACAGCTGAACAATGCAGGAAACCTTTTCTCTCTTGCAAATTTCCATGCAATAATAATCTATATTTCCGTAATAATAATCTACGTTCTTTACAGGTACATCAGAAACCAAAAAGAAAGAGCTAGAAGATTAACCCGACAGTAGGGACAACGTGCAGCCTTCTAATTTTCCTTTGCACTTAAAATCCTGGCGAATAATCCCATACTTTGTATGTTCGTTCCCTCTCTTTTTTTAAAACAGAAGGTTTGAGGCCCTTTTCTCTGCTGTGGTAACTCGACAAAAGCTGTTCCCAACAAGAAAAACTCACAGCTCCTTTATGGGAAGTCCCTGTGGAAAGCAGCTGTTTCGGATTTCCGTGATGTCATTGAAACTCAGGTCCAACGTTTCCAGGGTAACGTAGGGCTTCAGTTGACTTGCTTCAATGCTGCGGATCTTGTTGTGATGCCTGAAACAGTCAAGAGGAGAAATGGAGATAATTTAGTTCTCTTAGAAAAACAGAAAGAATATCTGAGGCCGCAGCAGGCCCACAGGCTGGCCCCTGAGTGCATACACTCCGATTTAGCGCTTCTTCAACAGCTGTCCGATGAGAAACCCACACCAGAGACCCTCCCCAATCCCCGTGCTGTTCCTACAGCTAGAGAGACAGGTATCTGCAGGCTTCCCAACACTTTTTCTGGTATGGTGCAGGACTTCTCTACAGAGCTATTGGCTCCATTCACCAGTTTTTCTTCCAGTAATTCGGGCTTGGTCTCCTAGAAGCCTGTGCTTCCAGAATCTATTCCTTACGTGCATTCCATAGCCATCAAACAGTTAAATACCTCTGGATCTCATCTGTACTCAACAAGGTCTAACTAAAAATCCCCTGAGTTCTCTCCTCTGACTCCTTTCTGGCCCAATTCAGTAGAGAGACCAGTAATCAATTAAAAAATACACTGCGCATTAGTCACTGAAGTAGAGCACATGCCTGGTGTGAATTTAGACCAGTCTCTGGTATTACTGGCAAGGCTGTCAGTAAGGCACTCCAAACAGAGACACTCACCAGACACTTGAGAACTTGCTGAATAATAAGAGATAGAGAGAGTTCAGACAAATAACGTGCCTTAATCCGGCCGGCTACCCACTGAGCAACCAGAAGAGGAGAGGCAGCCAGCAAAAGCACTCTTGAACGCAAACCCGGACGTCCCAGCTCTCCTGACAAAGCATCAGCTCTTTGGAACAAAAACCCCGATGGCTGAGCTGACTACAGCCTTCCAGGCACTGAAGCCGATGGGTGCCTAGGAACCCATCTTCCCCAGCCTCACGCCCCACTGCAGGCTCTCCCAGGGTGGGTCAGACGAGGCCCTTTCAAAGAAACCTCTCTCCCCAGAAGCAAATACCGATAGCACACGGCAAGGGACCTGCTCCCCGCACCGTGATCTGCTCCTTTACCCTCCCTGTTATTAAAACCAGATTGTTTCACCACCACATTTACTGGTGTCTGTAACAGGAAGAGGGTAAAAACTGCATCCCCAGAACAATGCGGTTTCTGGAGACTCACCCTTTGGACAGCCAGCACACGACCCTGGCTTACACTGGGAAACATTCGCAGAAACACTGCTTTGACTAAAGACTTTAAATGCTACTTAATTAATTCAGTGCAGGCTCACGACGCTTAAAGGACAAACTTTACACCACTATAGCAACGTGCTGGTAATACAATGCAAAAAGGTGTCAAGAAAATCAAAGGGAAATCATAACTCATGTTCCTGAACTGGTTATTCCATGGGTTGCAGGCACACCGGTCTCTACAACCATAAACCGAATAACAGGCAATGATGTGGCTGCTATCCAAATGGCCCATATTCACCTACAGCTAGAAATAAACACTGAATTTTCACATCCGTGCACACAGAGGATCAGAGATCCAGTGAATCTATACTCTAAGCGTGACTAAGATACAGGAAAATTCACTGTACTCAGAATTTTGTGACACCCACAAATTGAACGCGTGGGTGAAGGGGATTTCTTTTCCCCAAGGACTAGTGTCTTTTGCAACGAACTAGATTAGCAGAACCAGCAAGTTCAAAAATTCCAATCTTTTTTCGTTCTCAAAAGAAAAGGGTCCAATAAAGGCGTCTGTGACCCCGATTCAGGAAAGTACCTCAACACAGACATCAGTGAAAGCAAACCCCAAGCATGTTTTCCAGAGCCCTCCTGAATTCAGCAGGGGCAGAGAGTTCAACTCTGAGCTCATCTAGGCTGTGACGGCCGAGATGAGTCTGGCTGTAAATTAAGAGGAAATGAAGGCTTGTACAACCGAACACGGACAATCTATAAATTACCTGACAATCCCTGCGCAGGGCAGCTAAGTCTGCACGGGACTGAGAGCAGAGTGTTTGGACGTGAAGCGCTCTTCAGGAGCCAGTGTTATTTTTTTTTTTTTAGTATTAATATTTCTGTGCTTTAGTTGCTCAACATATATCCAGCCTGCCTGCCTGCCAGATCTCCCAGCCTGTCCCAGAAGACAGGACTTTGAGAAGGGAAGAAAGGAACAGGAAAGAACTATTTTGTTTGAGCCATGCTCGCCGTTTCCAGGTGACTTCTGTCCATTTGCCTCTTGCTTTTCATGTGCTGCAGCTGGCAGATTAGACGGATGCATTATTTCACACAGGAAACAAAACCAGGCTCCTTTCTCTCTCTGTCTCCTTCAAACATGGGCTGACTCCAAATGTAACTCTCAGCTCCAAACACCCTCCCCGGCCGGTCCCAGCTGGGGAATGTCAGACAGTTCGCTGCACCCTCTCAAAGGACTGCACTTCAAACAAAACCAGCCCGGCTGACTTGTCCTGTACGCACGGCATGGGAGAGGAGTGCAGCATCGGCCAAACCTTTTACTAGTTTGATTACATCTTATTTCTCATTCTTTCAGTAAGAGCTGAAATATGATTTAACCCTTCCTGTTAGCGCTTGGATCCTTTCAGCTCATCTGCCTTTGCTCCCCATCTCAACACAAGGGTGTTTTACAGAAAACAGACCAGTGACGTTAGGACTTTACCACTCCCCTTTAGCAGTGACTGGAAAAGGGCTGGATTTCTCCCAACTAGCTCCTTAGCTTACACTTCATTGGCTTCAAAGGTGACAGATCAGGTTTTAGTACCAATTGCCGAAACCAGGCTTTAAAGCACAAATTATCGGTGCTTCCACAACCAATTTGCCTCCAGGTGTTTTTTTCCTCTCCCCACTCCTTAGGTGTCAGCCTGGAAACAGCTTTCCCTGTTTCACTTCAGCCAGCTTCACCTCAAGAGTATACGATGACAGGGCTTCAATGTGAGATTGTGCAATTAGAGCCCAGAGTGGGAGCCAAGTCTCTTAGTTTCTATTCCCAGTTCTGGCACTGACTCATCTTCCTTGGGCAAATTTTTTAACCCCTCTCTACCTCTGGTTTACTGTAAAGGAATGTAATACTGGAGTAGGATGATGCAGAACTGCCTTCACTGAGGACCAAGAACTACGAGTGAAAGCAGCTCAAGTGAAAAAGAAATCACAGGAACTAAGAAGCCCGCCCAGGTCCGTTTGGGTTTACTCATGAATATGGGACTCTCTGGCTAAAACATTTGAACTTCCCAGTTCATACTCAACCTCATTCCCGGAGATATCCTATCTGCCGCAAACGCAGACCTTGAACTGTCACATCTCAGTGCCAGCCGAAGGTAACTGAAAGCCAGCAATGGACTCCTTTTGCGGTTGGAGCTGCAGGCATAGGGCACATGTTCAGGAGCAGCTTAGCCCTCAGCCCAAGCTACAGCTGCGACCAGAGAGAGGAGAGCCGAGGGCAGCTACCCCCAGCCACCACAGCCCGGGGTCAACACCCCAAGGTAGCATAGCTCTTAGCCCCTGCACTTTGCACCGCTCTTGAACAGACCCCTCAGAATTCCAGGAGATTTGGATTAACCTCAGCCAGCTCTTCGCTGAACCAAGCCCGGCGAGGACCACGTCAGGAAGCGAACAGGCGCTCCGTGGTCCTCCAGGCTGCTGTGAGACAGAAAAACAAGCAAAATGTTCCAGCAAAGCCAAAGCGTGTTTGGGTTTGCTCTAAGTCGGGAGGGAGCTGAAGGGGGTGGCAGGAAAACAGGTGGCACAAAGTCAAAAGCTTGCAGCATTTCCAGGAATCTCAGCTTGTATTTTAGAGGTAAAGTTACACTTTAATCCCCGTGGGTTTCCTCATTCGAAGCCTCTTTGTGAATATTTATTTGATAAACAGTCTGTGAAACATTTTCCACTAGACCTAATAGGAGAAGAATTCACCTTCCTCTTTGCAGCAAGCCTGTCCTTTGGAGAACGCTAATCAGTTTACTTTAGACCGTGGCTTCAAACTACTTGTGGAAATCGATGCAGGGAGCAGCACAAACACGCTCCTTTGTTGTTCGAGCCACGCTCGCTTCACCTCAGCAGCTGCCCGTGAGAAGCTGACAGCAGAAAATCAAAGCAAGCAGACCCTCAGATGGGGATGTACGAGGGACTTTGGCTGGACTGATTTAAATACAATCCACAAAACCTTCTGGTTTCGACAAAGCTTGAATTAAGGCTGCCTTGGCTGCTGGGAGCCTGCAGCGCAAATGTTTGGTGTGAAGTGAGGCTAAAGGCAGAGAAGTCATATGCCTGGCCTTCATGTAGTGTCAGCTTACAGAGCTGGCTGGGCTCTCACCAAAAAAAAGGCGAGCTGTAGTGCAGCAAACCTATTAAACCAACACCTGTTATAGGCATCAAAAATAAAATCAAGCTTCAAAAGAGAGGCTCCGCACCTCGGGTAGTGCTCTGTTAATATGCCAGCACATTTTCAAAATTAGCATATGAGGGAGATCACCAGGCTAGAAACACAGAGATTAGAAAGTTCAGGGTTTGGTTAATATTTCCATTCCAGGAAAGCATCGAAGTACCTAAATGCTGGAGCCAGAAAGAGTTATGGGGTTTGCTACTGAAGGACAGGCAAGGTTTGGTGTCAGAGACAGGCCACGCAAAGCCAGCGAGATCAAAGGGACCGTAACAGGAGATGGATCATGTACACTGTGACTAACCGATGCCTGGAATTACCTGCCCCCCTTTTCCTCCACCTTCTCCATTCAGAGAAGGCAGAGACCTAATATTGATCCTCCTAGAAACGCTAAGGAAGATTCAAGACATGGCTTCCTAAAGTCACCTTAGCTGATTGGCCATTTGATTTTAGCTCATCGCTTACTACACACGCAGTTTCGGAGTAGAACATAACGCCTGAGCAGTTTTCCTGGCAAGAATGAGAGGAACTGATAACCCAAAAGATGTGTTTGTGTTCGCAACAGCAGCAACAGGAACGTTTGTTTGTTCTGCTCACCTCATCACAGTCAATAGCTGAAGATCTGTCCTAAGTGATTCTTACTAATGTATGGAAAGAAGGAAAGATGAGAGTGCCACTGGGGCCTGGGCATCAGCTTCGACTCAAAGCTCGTAGGTTATCAATTCAGAACTTCTACCATGATTTTATCATTTTACTTGTAAAATATTTTTTGCTTCTAGAGACTTTTGTTCCAGAAAAAAAAAAAATCTTCTTCTGTGCTGTAACTTGTGAAAGATCTGTCCTGGAGCAGCAAAGCTCTCTGCAGTAGAAGATCAAGTAAAGGCACAGGTGACACGCTGGCAATCTGTGGCACACCATCCTCTAGTTCTTCACTTGAGACCTTCCCTGAAGGTCTGAACTGCCCAAAGCACATAAGCCCTCAGGCTTCCCAACTGCTCTGGGAAAGCCCTGCTAGCAGTGACAGCGCACTGTCACGGCAGCCTTGCCAGCGTAATCCATGAGGCTCCGTATTTCGTACTGCTACTATAATGCAGTTTTTATCCGACACGACACGCATACCTTTGCTATGGGAACAGCCCCACTGTCCTTTCAGAGGAAGCTGCGTGGTTTATTGTCCCGGAGGAAGCACGGATGCATGGAAGCAGCCCCCACTTTTCGCCAATGCTCTGAATCACGCCTTCCCTGAGGAATCCTGGCAGATTCCCAGGCTGCCGCAGATACAGCTCTGTTTGTTCAGGTGCTGGCTGCACGTACAACAAAAGCAGAGCCATGGCAGGCCAAGCAGCCACCACATTTTAGGGTCAGCCACAAAAAAAGCTTCCACAAAAAACCACCTAACATAACACCAAAAAACCTCCTTGCGTAATTTTTACAGGTATCCTAACTTCCCCTTGGAGTTTCACATGCTCTGCCTAACGCTGTATGTCAGGATCTATCCTCTCCCTAGCACTCCTTTGGATAAAGGTCTTTCTGTTTTCTTGCAAATAAAATCCATGACCATTTTACACAGTTTTTCAACTTAAAATTGTCATATATAAGCGTAAAGAACAGGCTGATGGAGCTATTCTATATCAAACTATGGCAGAAAGTCTAAAGACATTTCTCCATCTGCTGTACATCAGCTTCAAAACAGATACACTTCAAGGAGCTTTCACTCGTCAGGTTATGTCCTTGTCCCACAGCTATACACAGATTGGGACAGACACTGGGTGCAAAAAACAACAGTTTGGTTTTCTTTTTCCTGGTGGTTTTTTTTTTGTTTGTTTTTTGAAGGAGAGGGTAGAAAAAATGCAACCTTTCACGGTGAAGCGAGTGCATCTCTGGTCCAGGTCAGGGATGTTCAGAGTCTGAAAGCAGTCTGGGAGATGAGGTTTGCTAATTCACCCCTTTTGGCCTGGGAGGGGCAGTCACCCGCAAGTCTGTGCTACTGCAAAGGGCTGTGTTACGGGACTCCTGATTCCCACAAGCAAACTATCACACAAATAGTTCCACTGCCGCCAACAGGACTATTCACGTGAGACCAGCGTGACTCAAGGGCTATGTTTTCACTATCTATTAAGGGCTGTGACCACCCCCAGGGCCAAATTCATCTGCCTCTTATGTTGAGGGACTGCAACCGCTACCCTGCTGCAGTCCAAGTGTGGCCTCAGAGCATCCTCAGGCCCTGGGGGTACCTGATCACAGGCTGATGTTATCGTCCTGCCAGGCTCTCACAGCTCTTTCACAAGGCAGCCACATGGATAAGAGTTAGGCAGAGATCAAGCATACTCTTTAGAAGCTGATCTTTCATAGCAGCTGGACATAAGCAAGGGCCTGAATTTGATGAATATTCATTAAGGGCTTTTGTTGGGTTCAGTATGACCTGCAGGAAGGAATACCTTTCTTCTAATGTAACCAAAGGCACCACATCCAGTGAGATGCACATTCTCTTAGATTTCTGCACCAGCAATATTTATCTAAACTTTCAGACTTTAGATGACCTTATGTGTTAGATCCTCCAAGGAGAGTGATGTAAGTTTTAAAAGCTCTCTCCCCCACCTTCATCTACATTTACTCTCACTAGACTGACTTGCCACTGTATGATGTGGGTATTTTTTACAACATGCAGCTTCCCAAGCCTTCAGCATTCAATTCCATTAACAGAGCAAAACGTGCAGGACGGGCAGGACTGGCAGTTAGTCATCTTTAAAACAGAGGCTGTCCTATCTCTTCAGCAGACTACACAACCTGTTGCGATTACACAACCTGTTATGGTATCAAAGCAAATTAAGATTCCTGAACATAAGACAGTCTCTGTCACGGGCACAATCCCCCCATCAGCAACAGGGTGGTTCCAAGAGCACCAGAATTTCTGCGCTCTTCTCGTTACACTGGATGTTTCACAAAGATTGTATTCTGCAGAGGCTTTTAAAAAATGTATTCACAAAGGGCACAGGTCGCCTAAAAAGGCTGTGCAAAGCCTCTTTCACTGTCTTGTCACAGCTTCTCTGTAATGAGCTTTCCTGAACTCCATACCAGAGCACAACCTCATCTCCCTGCGTGCAGCTCTACCTTTCAGTCACTGTGCCCATCCCTCCGTGGGATAATGCACCCA
>NW_010412083.1:48229-52548 GCF_000710305.1 Buceros rhinoceros silvestris | reverse complement strand
AGGAGCTGCCCAACTTGCAGTGCAGTTTGGCCAGTTCTCTGGCCTAAGAGAGGGAGAGGACCCTTAAGTTACTGAGCATAACCAATGCTGGGTTTGGAACAGCCAGTTTGTAACACTCATAGCTGTTCTAGCCGTTCACCCCCTGCTTCTCCAGTTCTCAGTCCAAACCACTGCTCTGGTCACTGTCCATCTTCTCACATTCCCTGACCTCAGCCTGGAGCAAGCACCGAGGACTGCAAAGGAGAGAAGAGGCTTTGCTGAGCACTGAACTCTGCTAAGGAGGAGAACTGTCCTATGGGAATAGAAGGAAGAGAGTCATACAAGGTAAATGGCAGCTTTCATACAGGAATGCAGGAAACCCACAGCTCTGCACCAGCTGCCTGAATGAGGTTGTGGGGCTTAGCAGAGCCTCTTTGAAGGGCTACATCAGTATTTGAAAAGGGTCATTCAGCTGCTGGCAGATAACAGTCAGGTCAGTGTTTCTATGTTCTACATCTTAGGTCTTTGCTCTGCTACTCTTATTCCACCACTGGCTCTTCCTCTTGCACTTTAACCTTGATGCCTTTCTTCTGCTGCTGATACATGCCAGCCAAACTCAATTTTTTTTATCACAAATTAAATGCGTAAGTCAGCCCTTAAAGGCAAGAAAGAGACCAGCTTCTCCCCCACCGTTTTGCTGCTCCCCACAGCCCCACCACAGGAGCCACTCTGTGTCAGGGCTGCTGTCCAGCCCTCCACATCCTTATCACTGGCCTCAGATGAGTCAGGTTTGTCACAGCTAAGAACCACATTCAGCTCGGATGTCAATTTAACCACCCCAAAGCAGCGGTTGGGGCAGCTCCCCTGTTCACAGCCTCTTTTCATTTTCAGTGCAGGCAACTTTTGTGCTTCCCATCAAAAACGGAAGAATTTTCATTTGAAAGCCAACAGGGTCCAGGATCACAGGGCATGTAGGCACTTTTAGCCTTAAATCTTGGTGCTGATTTTAGTTTCTCTTTGTATAATAAATGATCAAAGTAAAGAAGATCCACCACAGCCTAGCGAGTGCATGTGTTTTGTGGGTGGCTTTGTTTTGCTTTTGTCTCTCCACAGGAGTGAGGAGAAAATACACAAGCAGAGAAGCTATTTAAGTGCAACCCAAATGTAATGACTCTGTCCATGATGCTGCGACGTTAATCTGAACTGTAATTGCAAGCAGACTTCCTGATAGCACGCAGTTTGTGCCTGAAAGTCAGGATGCAACACAGGGGCTTTTCCCACCTTTGAAAGGAGCACAATGAAAAGAGGTGGATTTAGCTACACAGGAGCTCCGTGACCCTGGTGCTAAGGCAGGTAAATAAAGGACACCACACACGACTACACCTGCTCTCAAACTCTCATGGAACTTGCAGCAGAAGTTGCTAAACGACTTGCCCCTTGAAGAAGGCAGCAGTTGGAGAAGCATTTTTGAGTGGCCAGTCAAACTCCTGTTAACACTTCAGAGAAGCAGATAGGCTGGCTGGTTCGTCTGCTCCAACATGACACACACTTGTGCTCTGTTGACAGGGCTTATCTGTCCTGTCAGCAAGGTCGCCAGCACAGGGGTAGCCTCTGGGCTGAGTGCACTCTGAGCTCTGCTGAGACTCTTCAGCCTGCAAGAAGAAATAGCTACTATGTGGAAAAGCAAGTTACAAGCGAAAAGAGCTGCTCTTAACAAGCCCAGGCACCCCTGTTATTAGGAAAGGCGGAAGGATGGCCTCAGGAAACTGCAGAACAGGTGTCAAAAGATCCAGGGAACAGAAAATCTGAGCTCTGAAGCAGAACTGCTGATGTGCTAGGCCAGGCTGGTATAAACCACCACCTGCTCAAGCTTCCCGAGAGCAGATCCTGACAGATCAGAGTCTTTCTTATATAAAGAATCTGTAATTTATATATAGATTATACATATAGATTCTTTTGCCACCCACTCTCAATTCTTCCCCCCTCCCCATCTTACTTTCCGCTGCTCAGATCTGCCCCTAAACCTGTTGCCTCTTCACTCTGCCCTGCCCTCCTCTCATTTTTCCAGCTGCCTTTGCTATTTTCCCTGATGTGCAATTGAACGTTAAACGGTTTGACAGGCAGAACATGTACTCACCCAACCACTTCTTCCCAATCAATATTCACGTGGAATTCCTGTTAACAAGCAAGAGTTATGTGCACAGTTGGGAAGGAGGGTGGCCTCAAGCAATCACTTCATCCAAAGGTATGACTGATCACTTCTTCATCTCCCTTAACCAGCAATCGGGTTTTCCGCACCCCATACCCCCAGCAGGGCTGGTTTTGCAAGAGCAAGGTCATAACTTTTGACATGATCTCTATTGTTCATCTCTGCAATTAACTGGGGAACTTAACATGGGTTAAAAATAACAGAAAATCCAGCACATAACCAACTTTTATTCAGTTAAAATGAGCTTTTGAGAATTTTTTTTTTTTTGCTAGACACGGCAGGGTCACATTTTGGTGAGCACTGTTTACACTAGTGTTTCTTTACGCCAAATTACACACTGTTTCTAGTGGTGCCAGTGGAGGCAAAGATCGAAGTGCTTAGCATCGTACGGAGCAGAAGGCAAACGGCAGAACTGGTGTTTTACTCGCTGGGCTTTGAACCGCACGGGCAGGATTTATTTCTTAACGCCTCTGCTGAAGCAGTTTGTTATATGCAGAGGAACTAAGAGACATCGCCTGTTCTCGAGCTTTCCAGAATGCTTGAAGATAAACAAAATGGAGAGATTTTTGAAAGTACTTTACAGCACCATGCTTAAAAGTCACAGTCCTATCCCCAGCCCTGCTCTTACTCCTCGCTAGGGATCTATGTGATGCTCTGGGCAAACACCACTGGCCTAATAACCAGGATAAACTGACAACTGATCGCGAGGACTAATTGGGCCATCTCAGTAAGGAGGAAAGCACAGAAACAGTGGCATGTACTAATAGTTTCCCAATTTTGTGCAGTTTCCTTACAAAACTGAATCAGCCCAGCTTTCAGTCAAAAGTGGGTAGAGAATTCTACCCAGAAATGCTTGAAACTTGCTTTTATGGCAGCTGTAACTCTGGTCTTACTCACCCTTGAGCAAACTAAATTGCCATTACTAGCAGGTTTTAAGCAGGAAACTCCAATATGTTAAAAAAACCCTTTCAACTCAGCAAGTTATTTGTGTTTGAAATCTGCTCAGCCTGCAAAGACTAAAACGAATTCCTTTTGTAGACACTTCTTTATTTGCCATATGCCATTAAATGAGACAGTCAACCTACCACAGATATTAACAGTAGCAAGTTTGGGCTATTCTAAGGCTCAAATATGAGGCTATTTTTCATATTGACCTTAACAAAAGATCATGGTCGCAGATGACCCTAACAACTAATCTAGGCCTGATCTGCAGAGGGGCAGAGCTTGGAAACCATCTCGTGCATTGTACTGACGTGCACCTGCCCTCGGACAACGCACAGAAGATGCTTTACAGTCACGAGATACGTCTGTCCCGGGGCAACACCCGCTCTTCAGCTTGGAGGAAGCAGGCCCTCCCGAAGAGGAATTTACTTGGTCTTGGGCTGCAACAAATATGGGACACACACACAAAAAGAGGTAAAGTTCCAGTATTCCAACTCCTAATCTCATGCTCCATCCCACCAGACCACTTGTGTCCTCTCCTTCCCCCAGAACAAATACAAACCTCCCACGGCCTGCTAAGCAGCACACAGACTCCAGAGCAGACCTAGCCCAGCCCAAAGCAATTCTCTACTCGCAGAAGCCGCCGCCACGGCCACACAAAACCATCATCCTCACTGGCAAATATATAGTAAAATAGCCTCAGGGGGTAACCGGTATTCCATGAGCTGCCACCAACTTTCACTACCTTTTTTCACTCACCAATTTTTACACTGCTTTATACGTGCCCAGATAGCTTTCTGACACCCTTCCGTTGAGTCCGAGCACTATGTGCTTTACTGCTGTTGTTTTTCTAGAAGAAATAATTAGTCATTTCCCTGGAATAGCCTTAGATCCTTTGCCTTTTCCACATTATATCACATTATATCTGAGCTTGAAGAGGACATGCAAATTATTAGAACAGTTCCAACAGCCCACAAGGGAAGTCAAAACAGCGTCTCTTCTGGTGCTTGGGAGCACATGATTAATGAGAATTTCCTCCACTGGGAAAGGTTCTTGCAGTCTTTGGCCTCAAAAACTAGCAGACTTTACACACCAGAGCCTTACTATGAACTCTGAGAACAACAAACAGGAGAGGCGGAGTAACTCATGCCTGTACGTTGCTTGCGTACTGAACAGCCTGACTACCGGC
>NW_010412083.1:43194-48072 GCF_000710305.1 Buceros rhinoceros silvestris | reverse complement strand
TCCTTCTATTCACCTTTCCACATCGATATACTCACATTCAAAAATAGAAGCTGTGTAATGTAGCCTGTAACATAGACCAAATCCTCAGCAAGCAACTCTCCCTCCACTGTCTGAGGGGAATTGCCTGAGTAAACACTGGAGAATTGTCCCTGTAGACATTACACCGCAGAAGTACTGATGCAAGCAGAGGGCTGGGGGTGAATCTGCTCCCACGGATGGATCTACACCTGCATTTAGCAGGGAAAGTTTTCTTTGTGCAAGCAATTACGCGGCGTGGCAGGCGGTGCGGTTTGCTGAGCTGCCCAAGACACGTCCTGCACACAGGCAGAGCCTGCTGACTTCAACCGGACCCCGCACACGGCTGCATCTGAGTCATCGGGGTTTTGTGCTTATGCGTACAAAACTGCTTGCTGTGATCCAGATGGAATTAACAGAGTATTCTCCTGATTCCTAATTGTTAGACCATCCTTTGACTCCAGCAAAGATGACTTGCAGACTAAGTCTCCTGGGAGTCAAGGCAGTTGTTTTGTTTGTACAGCAATTAGCACAGCAGGCTCCCATGCCACAAGCAGCCTCCAAGCCTACATCTATACTATCACATTAGCTCAAATCTCAGTTCTGCATTTAAACCCAAACTTCCCCACTATCAACACCGCCTACACAGAGGTTTGTGCTCTGGCCTAGTCAGGAGCATAAAGTGAGCTCATACCTCATGTGGAGACCAGCTCAGGCTTGAGCTGTGCCCTACCAACAGCACAGATGCAGCAGTTGTGAACTCCTTCCTCTAACAGGGTCACCGAGAGAGGCTGCCAAGGGCAGGAACTGAACCTGCCTTCTCCTAATATTCAGCCATGTCTTCATCAGCTTAACTTGAAAAGCAAAAACAAACTGGAGTCACACATCAAAACATCACCACCTCAGCTCCTGGGAAAAGCTTGTGGAAACGAAGGCGTATTTACTGGATCACACTTGGATCAGCAGAGTACAGCGACTGCGAGCACCGTTTCAGCTAGCACAGCAAGACACGTTACCTTCACCCACAAAGCATGAGGGAAGAGCTCCAGGAGGGGGATCGATAGTATGATCCCAATTCTACCACTTTAGGCATCTCCAAAACCAGTCAACTCTAATCCACTACAAAGGTCTAACAACACACAATGCAAATTAAAGCCAAAGTCAGGCAAGAAGCAAGGGTCACATTAATAACAGTGTGACTAATTTAACCAGAAAGGTAATGAAATGCCCAACGTTTAGAGGAAGAGCTCTCCAAGAAACCGTGCAATCCAAATGGAAACATTACTCCTGATACAGAAATTACTAGCTGCAGCCTTTCACTTACCTTACCCCTGATATCTAAACAGAATCCCACAGAGTACCCTGCTTTTCAAGAGGACCACGCTGCCCCAAGCAGCATCTGAGCTCACCAGTCCTTTCAAGCAGACCCAGCACGTTCCCTGCCACTCCCAGTCTCCAGTTCTCCATGTATTTAGTTTTCAAATTTTACACGATATATTTTGCCTGTGGCACAGTAGATCACTTACCCTTCTCCTATTAGCCCCCTGTTTAATTACAGTTTAACGTAAAGATCAATTCACATTAATGAGCCTGTAAAGAAGATTGATTTTCTTCAAGAGACTTTTACGCTCAGTTTGGCAGCAGACTAGTCCTATTGATTTCGCTTTCCCCAGTAAATACACCACAGTGTCACTGCATCCTCTGTGAATCAGCTAATCCTATTTCACACTCTTTTGCTCCAAAAATCCCTGTTCCAACTTCCTTGTTATCTGCACTTAGTCACAGCCAAGATCATGGGGCCAACACATCTCAAACAGCACTGACTGTTGCTAGCATGCAGCTGACTGCCATGGGTCACTATCCCCTTTGTCCCTAAGTGGTTTGGGGCTTAAAAGACTTACAGGAAGTGTTTAATCTGTTAACTTGCTTAATTCCTAGACACCTAAAACTGAGCACACTCTCTGCCCTGTCCTACCACGCTTGCTTCAGAGGTCAGGTGAGCAGGCTCTCCACTGAGCTCCACAGCTGTGGAACAGCCTGTGCTAGCATCAGTGGATGATGACGGAATCAGGCTGCCCACTTGGAGTCAGGGCAGAGGACAAGGATCCACCTCTGTCATCCCCAAAGCCCTCCAGGACACAGTTACCCACATGCAGGTAGATGAAGCAGTGGTAGACATGTCCCAGAGCTTGCAGAAAACCCGCAGTAACAGACCAGAGCAGAGCTGACTGCAGCTCAGTTCCTCCTCTTACCCAGCAGGCTAGCAAGGCTAGGAGACTTGAGGAAGATGGCTATAAACAGACTCTGTTCTGCTGCACATAAATTGTATTTTCCATCCTCCCCTTCCCCACTCAATCAGGTAACAGTCTTCTTGAGCACCTACAGAGTTAACATGCTTGAGTTGCAGCAGAACATGGGGAAGGGAAGTCCTCAGCCAAGAGTATGTCAGTGAAAACATCCTGCCATCAACTCCCAAACGTCCAAGTCTAGGAACTGTAGCTAAATTACAAATGCTGTGGGAATTTCAGGCAAGGTTCTCCTGTCGGCCACTCCGATGTAATTTCGGAATGAATCCAGACTCAGTCTCTCCCCCTCCCCGCTGAATTCCCTGGCTTTTGTTTGCACTACCAGATGTTTGCATTTAATGTCTGTCTTTATTTGGTAACCCCAACATAGATTATTTTTCCCTTCTGTTCTATTAAAAGCCTTATCAACTCCCTTATGTTTGCCCTTGTTGAGATGAACGAACTTGGCAGTGTTTTCAGCGTGCAAGGCGAGCACACTGACTCTTCAAGGAATAATTAAATTGAACTGAACTTCACGGCAGTATATCAAGGGCATAGAACGTCTGATACTTATATTATGGCTACATCCATCTGCAGCCTGAAACATCCAAAGATTTGCAGAATACCTTGAGAACCCTCTCTCCAGCAGATTCCCATTGCTTACATATGTACATACCCGGCCTGTGGTCCACACTTACGTGGGGTCAAGCAAGTTTTGGGTGATGGAGACAGGTATGGGGAACCCCAGAACATGCAATGCAAAGCGACCAAGCTCATTAAAAAAAACCTTTACGCAAAATTTGAGTTTGGCAGTATGGCAGAATTCTTCCTCCCAGCACCAGAAGGAGAGAAAGTCTCTTTCCCAGTTTAGGAAAAGCAGGAGATGAGTTACTTGAACTCATTCTAAAGGGCTGTTTTGAGTGACAAATATACAACCCTTGCTTTTAGAATGCATTCACAGCCCTTTGGAAATACTTAACCACATGCAATATACAAAATCTACTTCAGAGGTTTGTGAGGTAAACACACTTCACCCATTTCTAAACACTGAAAAAAAAGGGAAATGTATTTATTTTTCTTTAGCAGTAAGAATACACTGTAACGCTATATACTTAAACATAAACCAGTTTGTCAGTACACAGTCTTCATTACCAGTCTTCACCCTGGGTTTGGCTTGGCAGCCTCCCCAATTACTACTTCACGGATTTGACGGCCAGAAGAAAGCAGTTATGACCATATAATCCAATTCCTTACATCACACAAGGCCAAAGAACTTTACCCCACAATTTGGGTATCAAGCCCATTAAGCAGGAGTTGAGCTAAAGGGCCGCCTTTTAGGAAGCCATCCAATTGATTTAAAGATTCCAAAGGTCGGAGAAAGCTTCACTTCCTCAGCAAATCATTCCAGTGTGAGTCAGCAACATTGATTCAAGCAGGTACTTTAGAACATCTTCCGATTATTTTTACCTCTGACAAAAATTAAAAGGAAATGCAAGGGGGGAAGAGTGGCATTCTCTGAAATAAGCTAAACAAAGAGATCCTTCTTGCAGAGGTATGAGAGCAGCATTACAAATCCCACTATCAGAGTTATTTATGTGTAGCAGCTGAGGAAAGCAATACAGATTTCTGGAAAGTGATACTAAGCAGGTCTGTTTAGAATTCCGTCCTTTTATCATTTGGCTTTGTACCTTCCCCTTCCTTCTGCACTCTGAAATTTCAGGAGCTGTGCATCTACTGCCTTCCACCAGTCATTATTCCTCCTTTCCAAACTGCTTATTTCATTTCAGGAATAAAAAAAACCCCAAAGCTCTAGCAATTTGGTTCTTTGCCAACAGCTAAATTAATAGCAAAAATAACAACAGAGGCTTGTGAAACTCCAATCATTTATAGACTTTGTGAGAAAGAACAGCCGATTTGGGGGGCCTAAAACTATAACCTGGATGGTAATTTGTATGCAAGCTTTCCACCCGTAAATCAGATTTCTGGAGGTTGTTTGAATCCCAATGCATAGCACGCTGGGTTACGTGACGGCCTGGTGAGCTCAGTTCAGGTGGCAGGCAGATGGCCTCTACATGTCAGGGGATCACGCCTTAAACAAGGGACCCTGCCTGGAGACAGCTACCACCCTGCTCTGCAGCCAGCAACCCCCAGACCACGCACCCAGACTTCACACGTGGTCACACAAGCAGGGGGAGGCTGCATGAGGAGGCAGAAGTCAAACAAGCTGGTTTCACACCAACCTCATGTGACATTTGACAGGTCTGATACTGCCGAGACACAAGCCACCTCCTGCACCCAGCAGATGAAGTGATTCCTCATATGTTTAACAGGAGTCACTTGCTAGATGCAGCACTGAGGATAGCAGCAGTACTTTGGCTCTTCACAAGGTCTGCAGGAACACAGCATACCCAAGCAGCAGATCAAAGGCACCGTATGTTAAACAAAAGCTAAACTCATTTCTTGCCAGGAGTGAGATATGGACACAACTGCGAAGCTAAGATCCCTACACTGGATTAAGACACAGAGGGGGTTCCTTCTGCTTTGCATACTTTAACACTGCCTAATGGAAGAGCAGGAA
>NW_010412083.1:40920-43107 GCF_000710305.1 Buceros rhinoceros silvestris | reverse complement strand
GCAGGAATGGTGCCAGTTCATTTCACTCAATTCTGCCCTTGATTTAAGTCACAGAAATGTACTTTCAGTCAACAGACCACGCTTGTCTCAGAGTAAATCAGAGCTTTTTGAGCAGGAGAGGCCAATCACCTGGTGGTATGGACATGGGCATCTTCCATGACAAGGAGAAGCAAACGCCCATGGCAAACACAGCCACCTGCCTGCGGGTTATGCCGCGAAGCCACGTGTGCCAGAAGCCATCGCCTGAACTGCTCAAGCACATCACTGGAGTCCCTATTAGCTACAACCACTTCCCCTTTGCAGAAACTTGGGAGGTATCACGCATACCTCAGCAAAGTTCCTTCTCAGTGTGCATTACAAGCAGACACATGATTTTAGAAATCTACACTCTTAAGGTGCTAAGAAGTTTGATATCATACTGTCTTCATCCCCTTCAGCAGTGTCCTCAACCCAAGATCCTTGGTGGCAGATATAAGGGCTCGCAGGTGTCTAAAATGTCTGCAGGCACCTAAATTACCAACATTAGGAACTTCAAAGCTTCTGCAGATCTAGCTTTACAATCACCAATCACTTTCTCAAAAAGAAAAAATAAAAGTTGAAAGAGACCATAAAAACAGGTCTGGAATGAGTTCCCTGAAAGATTAAGATGTGAACAGTCTCTGGCTTTAAGAGAAAAGAATAAATGATCAGAACAGGGCCAGGGGAAAAAAACAGAACAATAATAAAAAAGGTAAAATTCTATACTCCTTTAATAGTTAAATGATTTCATGACTGAAACCCAAAGGCAGACGAGGAAAAAGATTTTACTCAGTATGCAACTACCCTGTGGACTGACATAGCTGATCACACACACAGCACTAATCAAGCCTGACCTCACACAAATCACACACCTCCAGAAAGCGCTTCTTAATCAAGGCGCCAACAAGCCTGAGAACAAAGCACGAAGAGTCGGCAGAAGTAGGTGCGACACACACAGAACTCTCAGTCAGCAGCAACTCAACCTACCCCACAAACAGCCCAAAGCCAAGAGCCAAAGAGGCAGCAGTGACTTACAGGTGGAGGGAGCGGACGCTGGCAGCAGCGGGTCCCAGGGAGGGAACAGCGGTCAGCTCGTTGTTGTTCAGTCGCCTGCAACAAACAGAAATTAGTTGTTGAAGCACCTACAGCCAGGCCCAGGGGAGCAGAGGATGGCTGCAGCGCTTCCTCACCCAACGCCCCGACCCAGCTCTCCAGGAACACCGACATTTTGGCAGAGGCCTCCATCTCAAGGGCTTCGTCTGGATCTCTCCAACAGTCCCACCTTATCCTCCCAACCCTTTACTAAAGGACAACCACAATCACTGGTCCCACAGTATCATCTTTATGAAAGCAAAGTTTTTTTCCCCCCCTTCCACTCCCCTTAAGCAAAGCCAAGTGCCGCTCAGGAAGGCACCGTGTCACATCTCTCCATCCACGAGTTTCCACAATCACCACGGCACCAAGCCCGACGGGAGACTGTCTGCACCCACAGCCACCAGCCTGCTGCCTCAGGACAGCCTGAGAATTTAACCCCCTCCCCAGCAGCAGCTCCCTGCCAGCCCTCCACGCCAGGGAGCCCCGCAGGGTGCCATGGTGGCCTCAGGCCTCCCTCTGGAGGTCCCACAAGTGCAGCCCCACAGAGCCGCCAACACACACACAAAAACACCGCTGGGCACAGTAATGCCACTAAAACCGGGTGACCTGCTGCAGCCGGACAGCACCAGGCAGCCCCCGGGGCTAATGGCAATTGCAGACACCCCGCTCCTGAAAACCCCAATTCAGAAATGTGCCCTTCAACCGCCCCGCGTTTGAAGTGTTTTTCTGACTGAAAACAGATCCTTACCATGTGACCGGCTCTTCCTCGTTTGTACGGTGAATTAGTCAATTAATTACTGTAACAGTCGCTTGTCTGGCTGCTTGAAAATTACCTAATCTCTAAGCCATCTCCCTGCCGCACGCTGAGGCGGTTAAAGCCCCTGCCAGGCTGAGCCGAGCAGCGCACGGCAGCTCCCCAGGACCCTGAGCCTCCTCCCATGGGCAACTGCTCAAGGCTGGGTGTCTCTCCGCTGCCCGTGTTTAAACTGCTCCCCTTCTGCAGGGACTCAGCGAGGGGATCTCAAAAAGATCAGGGCTGCGATGCGAGCAGCAGGGCATCCCCAAGTGGGCATA
>NW_010412083.1:36695-40807 GCF_000710305.1 Buceros rhinoceros silvestris | reverse complement strand
CATAAGGGGCGAGCCAAGCCATGGGCACAAGTTGAGGCAACCCCAAATTACAGTAGGGTTGGGGTTTTTTTCCCCCCTCTTTCCTTTAAAACTGTTTTTAGCAGATGAGAGAGCAGCCATAAATCCATCCATCCCAAAACTTCCTTCAGACTCTGCCGAGAGCAGGCAAGATATTTGATTTCATGAGGAGTTCCAGGCACGGCTGGGATAAAAAGCTTTCCTCGGCCTCGGCTCTGCCTCTGACATTATACCCGTTCCTTAAAGTGTAAGGGGAAAAAAAAGCCAGAGGCAATTCAGCCACAGCTCCGCTTCCCAGCTAAAAGCACACTGTTGCTCACACTAGACCTAGAGCTTTCGGAGGTACAAAGCCAGCTGGGAAGGAGCACTAGAATCCTTGTATTTTCATTAACATCCAAATGAGCATCATTTTGAAAGGCACGGGAGAAGGAGAACTAAGCCCACCCTCTGCTAGCCTGGGTCAGCTCTGGTTAAATGGCTCCAACACCAACCAGTGTCTAACGACCGGTCAAACCCTCCTCTGACGTAAGTGCAACTTTCATCTATCAGCCTCCTGTCAGGTCACAAGTCAGAAGTAGTTCTCCCACCT
Organism: Buceros rhinoceros silvestris; assembly: GCF_000710305.1. Lineage (NCBI taxonomy): Eukaryota > Metazoa > Chordata > Aves > Bucerotiformes > Bucerotidae > Buceros > Buceros rhinoceros. The sequence continues at coordinate 40,200 of NW_010412083.1, read as the reverse complement.
TGTTTTCTCTCTTGGCTCACAGGCACCAGTTGCCAAGCTCAGTACTTGTCTGGGATTTCCCTCTCATCTTCCCTTCCCCCAGCATTACCAATTCAAAAAGAAATTACAGAAATCTACCCCAAAACAGAACAGCCAGGCTCCGAAAATTGAACTTTCGGTCTCCTTTCTCCTTCCCAGCCATACCCTTTGACAACACAAACCTGCTGCCTCTGGATACAAAGGCAGAAGAGGAGGGGGGGCACCGTATAAAATATTTACGGTCCAGTTGCCAGGCTGGTGTCAAGCTGAAATGGAGCCTGCTCAAAAATAGCACAGCTCTCCAGAGCTTTCAGTGAAAGGCACTTTAGAAAATAAAAGGTGAGTTGTTTGGAGAGGAATTTTAGCACAGTTACTACTACTTTGTTACAAATGAGCCTGGAAAACCTGAGAGTCCTGCAACCATCATTCCACGGATCCCATGACCCATATGACCTGAGGAAACCCCAGCAAGGACCACAGGGCCTACCCCTCAGCAGCACCCTCCATCCCACCCTTTAACCAAAGGACGAGAGCAGACGTTCCCAGGGGTTGTCATTTGAGGGAGCAGCAAAAGGGGGTGAGAGAAAGTACAGGTGTGGCGAAGGAAAGCCAATGTCCCACTCCAGCCTCGTACTACCCCTGAGCCTCCATCAGCACTAGGCTACTTATTTCACATCATGTGGGATCACAGGCTTTCCTATCACTTTCAGCCACGACATTTCATCCATACAGACTTAAATTCTTAAGGAAAAAAGCTTCTCAAACAAAAAAAAAAACCAACCACAACCAACTACCTAAACCCAGAGAATGGGAGAAGGGCAGGGTGAATACAGCTATTACTTTATTACAGTCTCAGGAAAGCGAAACAGAGCATCCAAGATAAGCTGTGAAGTTTATATCTTTTGGTTTGCAGACATTTTCTTAAAATCAAGAGAAAACAACAGGTTTTCAAAATACACTAATCACACTAATTATTCACAGAGACACACACAGAGCTTTGAGCCTCATCTGTGATGCTCAGGAACCACAGGCACCATGTTTGAAGCATCATGGGAGGTTTCAGGTCTTATCAATGCATCTATTATTTGGGGCAATCTCTCTCCCGCAGGGTGACTTGGTTTGCCCAGCACAGCACACACGGCAAAACACCGACTTGCTCTCAAGGCATGCCACAGCATGATGCTTATTTCATGAAAGTTTGCAAAGTGCTGAAAAAAAAAAAAAAGTCAGAAAGGAGATGCTCTGGCAGGACAGATGTGGTTCGCTTTGTGAAATGCGGTTTATTTCAGTAGCACAGCACACACGGCAAAACACCGACTTGCTCTCAAGGCATGCCACAGCATGATGCTTATTTCATGAAAGTTTGCAAAGTGCTGAAAAAAAAAAAAAGTCAGAAAGGAGATGCTCTGGCAGGACAGATGTGGTTCGCTTTGTGAAATGCGGTTTATTTCAGTGGTCTGTGGTTTAGCTGCTATTCAAAAGCAACAAAGATTGGTAGATAGGGCTTTTAATAGAGCTTCAGAGCCTGCCTCCCAGGCTCCGCTCCAGACCTCTGCCTCCCTTCCAGTCTCCCATTTCTGACTGCTCCCTTTCCTGCCTACTCACTCCTCTGCTCTCTCTCTTTTCCCAAATCCACCCTTTTCCGACAGAGCAAGCAACTTTTATTTGCACCATCACTTTGTGGGCAGCACTACTTACTTCCCCTCCAGCCCTGGCACCTTTTTTTAGCAGCTGACTGTTCAGTGCAGGGCTTATCCCACTCCTGGAGGACGCAGCACTTTGCACAAGGGAGCTCCCTTCCTAAGGAATCAGCAGCCACACACGGTTCCCAGCCCGGCGCGGCTCCCTGAAGTCACATGCCTTGAGGCACTTCCACAAATAAAAGCCATTGCTAAGCCACAATCATGTTAGGATAATTCTAAAGTCTCATGGGATCAGGGCTGCAATTCTCCTCCTTAAGCAGAGTAATTTAAGGCTTTCTACAGTTTAAAGAAAAGTTGAGAAAACAGATCCTAGAAGCAGCATTTTGCTGAGCTGCATCACTTTCCCTCCCCTCCCTGACTGCTCTCCAGGGATGAACTTCTGTCAGAGCACTACAGTCACTCCTGATGCATATTCCTCACTAGTGAGTCCCTACTATCAGTGTAAGCAGGGGAGCTAGGGCAGTCAGGCCAGGGGAGAGGTGCTGTATTAATCCCCAAGGTCCAATCCTGCAGGCGTCAGCCAGGCACAACTCCCACTGTAGCAAGCTACTGAAGAATCACAGGATCTGGTCCTTCCACAAGCTTGAGCCAACACTTAATGAAAACAGACAGAGGACAAGAGAAAAATGCACGATATACACAGAGCGCAGTATTGTTTCTGAAAGGAAATGTTTTTTCAGTTTCCCATGAGGCATCAGTAGCTCTTCAAACAGAGCCCAAACCTCAAGCACGCCAGCGATTCAACATTCAAACACGAGCTCATTACCTCAACCCACCGCTCGCAATTTCAGTCACTTTCGGTTTTCAAAACCCAAAAGGCGAGCTCCAGGAATTCCTGTGAAGAGCTGACGAGCTCAGCTCTTCTGCAAGTGTAACTGCTGAGGGTTCACCCAGGAGCTGGGAAATCCCAAACAAGGTTTCTTTTACCAGCAAGGAGGGTCTGGCACAGCCCCTCAGACCTTCACCAGCTCCTTGTCTTCCCCCAGCAGAGCAGAAGACAGCTCTGCTGTTTCAGCCTCCCCTAGCAGCCTTCAAGCAGGATTTGTTCTGGTTCCAAAAGGAGCACAAATGTCTTAGAGAGAAGGAGACACAGTTAAGTGCTTTGTTATCCACTACACTACACCTTTGTTTCCTGGGAGATCTGGGTTATGTTGGCATCAGGTATCACAATTCAGGCTGTTCTGCCTTGCTTCAGGGTTCTCCTTTCAGCAAGGAGCTTTGTGTGTATGCTCAGGTGTGTTAGCTGAACGGCTCCCTCGGAGCACTGCACAAGACCAAGGGAGGCAAACTCCAGTGATTTCCAATAACAGCTACACTGTTTTAATTAGGGTGTTGTGTTCTGCTAATGGATTAGTTAAAAAAATGGCACGGGTACAATACGGAGGAAAAACCACCTCTGCACCAAGTTGGATCTGCTCACTCGAGTTAGCTGAAGGAAGGTACTGTCTGAGGAAACTATATACAATTTCCTCCTGGCCCACGAGCTGCCCTGGCAAAATACAATTAAAACCTTTAAAAGAATACTTACACTTCCTGCAGGTTCGACAGTCCTGCAAAGGCAGAAGGATCAATCTCCGTCAAGTTGTTGTAGCTCAGGTTTCTGTTAAAATAAAAGACAGTGGCATCAGCACCCTGCAGTTACCGCGCTCAGCAAAACAGAGTTGTCTTAATTATTCCAGATTGCACAGGGAGGGTGGGTCCTTTTGGCTTTTTTGTTAGTTTCTGTTGTTGGTGGGTTTTCTAAACAAGAGCACTTAAACATGGCAGAGCACCACTTTCCTGCT
>NW_010412083.1:35382-36607 GCF_000710305.1 Buceros rhinoceros silvestris | reverse complement strand
TCCTGCTGAGTACTTGAATGAGTTTGGTTCTGTTATCTATCTCTTACTGAGCTCTTTCCTCTTTTGCATTAGTGTGGTTTCAATTTGTCTTTATATTACACAGCTACATTTATTATTCTTCTATTGGTTATTCACAGCCACAAAACTAATCACAGATGAATAGGATATTTCTTGACAAATTAAAGTCTGAACTGAAGAAATCAACAGGCCTTCTGCTAAATATTTTATGGCTATAGTCACATGGAATATCTTTTTATACCACTGTGTGTTACACACAAAAAATCCACACAGAGGTATGTATGTACACTTACTACGTGTAAACATAAAATATATTCTACCTTTTCCAACAAGATGATAAACTAAATGGGGTTTTTAGTCGGAGATTACAGCTTTTAGCCAGTCACACAGCAGTACACTTTGGTCCTCAACAACCCCAACCAGCACTTTCCAAGTACCCAACAGTCCAAATCTCGATCATATCACAGGACCTCACCGATGTATGGCAAATAGGTGACACTGCAATATCTGAGAAGAGGCTGGTGGGAGAGCAGAGCTGCCTCGCAGGACATCCCTGCTCAGAAACAGAGCGAGAGCTCCCTGTGTTCTGGGAGGAATGAACGCACTGCAAGGATTGCCAGGGACAAACAAGACAAAATAAAGTGCAGATAAAGTACTGACTCCAAAAACCACAAGCAATGTTGTGGAAATTAACAAATGGACTAATTAACATGATGAACGCAGCGCTGGCATGTTCCTGTGAGTGCATAATCTAAAGAGGGAGGAGGCAAATTGATGGGTGGGAGCAGAAAAGCTACCACAGTAAGTTGTAAGGAAACGGTGAGGGGCACCTACTTTAATTGTACCCTGTCCCACACCCTGCTCTAGGATATTATCCTGGGTAAAACTCAACCCTCCTGTCTCCTCTTCAGGGAGGTTACACCCTCTTACTGCACCTCTGAACACGAACTAAGAGATTCATGGCCTGATTTTAGATAAGCCCTCAAACATCCAGCTGCTTATTCAAACCACCAAGCCAGTCTGACGAGAAAAATGGCTCATGTTCTCTATTTTGTTTATTTTCTTTGTTTTCAAGCTGTGCCCACAGAGCCCAATTAGGTAAGCAGGACCTAAGCCACTGAGGCACCTACTGAACTTCTACCCATGTCCCTCAGCAATGTGACCCAAGAGCTGAGGGGGACACAAAAAAAAAAAAGGGAAGGGCAGC
>NW_010412083.1:32589-35358 GCF_000710305.1 Buceros rhinoceros silvestris | reverse complement strand
CACGTACTGAACTTCTTCCCAGGTCCCTCAGCAATGTGACCCAAGAGCGGAGGGGGACACAAAAAAAAAAAAAAGGGAAGGGCAGCTGCCCAAAGCGCACAGACAGAGACCTCCTGTTTGAATAGCTTGTGCTAAACCACTGCATCTACAAAGAGAAATCCAGGCTCACAGCAACGCTCACAAACACCAAGACTTGAAAGGCTACAAAGCTGACTGACTTTCCGTGATTAGCAGGAAGCAAAAAACACCTCTTTCAAGCTAAAAAGCAGCTATCGATCACCTGCCCTCCTCCAACACATTTATGGGAAGTCCTCAAAGTGTTTCCCTGCATGCCAGAACCTTTTGATAGCTCTCACACACCGTTACCATTGTTTCAGAGCAGCTAGCTCTGAGGATGGCTCCTTGCATCTTGCCTGAAATGTTCAATTTTTTGCCAGTACTTGCTGTGAAAGAAGGCTCTGCATTTCAGCAATGCAGGCTGGCTCGTAACAGAATCTACATCTGAAGCTACACAGGAGTGTAAAACCTAACCAAGCATCCAGTTTTAAAATATGCTGTCCTGTAAGCCCCTACTGTCTTTTAAAACACTCAAGAGACCTTTAAATCAATACCAGCCTACAGCAGATATCCATTTCACTATGAACTCAAAGGCATTTATCTAAATAAAAGTCAAACTGCAGTTTAAACTCAGAGTGTGTTTGAAAGCCAAGTCCATATTCATAGCACAATTACGAATTAAAGTGCAATTTGCCCACAGATTACATTACTACTATGTATTTTTTTTAAAACCGCACAGCAAGATCAGGTTGGAGCCTGTCCCTGCCTGATGTACAGGCAAAAAGAGAAAATACGACAGGTAACGTCCTATAGGCTCACACAATCAAGACAAAGCTGACAGGGAGATACCAGTGACGAACTGGAAGGGGGAAATACACCCACGGTCATGACCGGGCACAAATCAATCTGTTTCCATGTATTACTATGCCTTCTGTCGCTACAAATCTTTACATTTAAGGTAATGTGTTTATCCTCAAAGCTCCCCCCTGCAATGGGCTAAGAGTCTATTTTATGAACCAAGCACTGATAATCAGAGGCACCAAACTGATCATCCCTACGCTTGTCAAAGGGACCAGACCCCTGGCTTTGCCAGTGCTCGAAGTACTGAGTGATGCTGACACGAACTTCAGAAGTTCACAAGTGAAAAAACAAGGGTCTTCATAAATTGCAGGATTTCATGGCCACAGTTTAACATCATCCAAAGTGACTTTCTGATTATCATTGCTGCCAATCAAGAAATCTGAACAAAGTCACTGCACAAGTAGCTGTCTCTTCTGACAGGACAGCCATGTTTTGCCTACTCAGCAACAAAAAGACTTTCCAATGGTTGCTGCAGAAATACAGGTGAACTTCACCTCCTCGTTTGCTGAAGCCTTCAGTCACCCCCACGCTACCTACTCCATCCTCTAACTACCCTCACCAAATGTTCAACACACTTGAAAAAAATCAGTGGGGAGGAAAAAAGCTAGAAATACAGTCAGTGCAAAATGAACAGGAGATCAGAAAGTAAACAAATACTGCAAAATAAACAGTTTACTCAAATTGAGACTAGCTGTATTTTAACGTACATTAAAATGCTCAAGAATCTCTTGCCTGAAGCATTAGCAATCAAGGGATGCGTTTCCCAGAACTCAGACCCCCTCACTAGACAGTCTTTGGCATGCTCGTCACAGCATTCACGTGGGAGAAAGAATTAACTGCTCCAATAGATAGATCATTGGGACCAGGAGTCAGGAAACCTCCATCTATTCCTGGCTCTCTTAATCTCCTGCTGGGTGACCGGGTCATGTCACATCACCTCTCCAGAGCTTTTGTTTCCACAGCCACCCTTTGTCTGTCTTGTCTATTTAGACTGTAAATAAAACTGAGGTGGGTATTGTCTCGGTTTGCCCGATGCTGATGAAATGAGGCCTCAATCTTGGTTGGGCTCCAGTAATGCAAATAAAGAATAAAACTCAAAACTTGAGGTCATGGGTGTGTATGACACTCCCTCACCACTAAGTCCCAAATATATGGCAGTGCATGAAGTGCTGCAGGGGCTATAACCTTCATCAGCTCGGCCTCTTCAAGCTGAGCGGACTAGCAAGGCTGGTTGGAGATGCCAAGCTCGGGGGCACGGCTGTCCCATCACTGAAACCAGTCGCGCTTCTGCTCTCCCACAGCACAGAACACTTTCCTTCTTGAGGAGCCCCTTGGGCTGATACCACGCAGTAGGGCAATGGCTCACTGAACACGTTTCTGCCACCAGTTTTCTAAAATGTCTTCTTCAAAGAGAAGTCCTTTCCCAAATCAGCACTCCCCTAAACTCACGTCCTGAGCATCTCTTCCAAGTGGCAGTTTACAAGGCACCATCTGCAGTGTTTCACGCCAGTCCCAAGAGACCATGTCTTCGGTGTGCAGTCAGCTCATTGCCTGGCACCTGCATCCTCCCATGGGGCTACCCAAGCCCAAGCGTGGGCATACCCACACAGGACGTGGCCCAGTGTCCTGCCTGCTTCTCTGCGTGGGTACACGTTTCTGTTGAATTACTCATGTAAGGATATTTTGATCCCTCCAAGGCAACTGTGGAAAGAAACCAGAATTCAGACAACCAACATAAATCCTGGACAAGAGCCTGGGCTGCAAGTTCAAGGAAGCATCCTACAAACAGCCAGAAGCTTCCAACGATGGCAGAGGACAGAGCAGAGGCACCAACTTTAGTGGCCCCTGATG
>NW_010412083.1:16712-32515 GCF_000710305.1 Buceros rhinoceros silvestris | reverse complement strand
CGTTCTGCTCCACACCGCCCCCCCCCCCCCGTTGAATAGAAGCTGATCTGAAGTTTGTGGGGTTTTTTAAACTTAGCTTTGTCTTAACGGCATGAGAAGTGCTCTGCACATTATTTATCCATTACATACCCCAAGTCTTCCTCTTATTGGCTAATCCAACAATGCAGGGTTTTTCCCCTCCTGTCACTAAGATGCTCAGGAACAGAAAGCCTGCTAAAATCAACAGGGGAAGGGCCCTGCTCTCTCTATTCATCCATTCCAGTCTCGAAATAAGAAAGCAGTGTTTGCCTTCAGTTAGCATTGTGAAAATGGTGCTGTGGATCACTGAACATCACAGAGACTGAAAGGGAAGCCTTGTTAAAAAACCAGGTATAGAGTCTCCCTTGAAACCACCTCCTGAAAGCAATAACGCTGTCATGTAAAGAGTCCTGCTTGCCAGCAAGGAGGGATCAGCCAGCTCCTTGAACCATGAGATGCCAGTCCTGCCTCCCTGGGCGAGGTGCGGGGTAGACCAGGAGTTCATGCAGAAGTTTTGGCTCTGCTTTGGGAACTTGAACAGCACCGAGAAAAGCCACCTCTCTTTTCAAAGCAGAGGTGCCTGGCTGGCTCACCAGACAAAGGAACAGAGACATGCGTGGCTCCTGGTCTCTGCTCACCACGATGATAGCTGAATTCTGTTCAGTGAGGTGAAGGTTTCCGACCCTTACATCAAAACCATTTATCTGTCAGTGCAGAAGATTAAGTCAAAGCATTTCTGCACCTTTTGATGACAGGCATTGGAGAAAAGGAGGATGGCTCAAAGTTTTGCCACTGCCAACTGTGGCTTTCATTAAACACTTTGTCAACCATTGTCATAACACAACTTTTCACTGCTCCTGCACAAAAGGGAACGGAGGGCCCAGAACAATCAAGCCCTGCAATAGAAATTCCTCTGGCTAATCTGTCGAAAGATAGCTGCCTACTCCACAGCTTACTGAATAGGCACCATCCTCTTCCCACATGTCTGTAGATGGCTTTGCAGGGCTGGACTGGAGGCCCCATGCACACTTGATTGGGTATGAAAAGCATGGCTGCAGCTGAATTAGCTTGGGGATGGGGGCCAGGGGAACAAGAGAGGGAACACATTACCCATACTAAAAGTATACAGCTGTGAAGGGAAGAAAGCACACTCAAGTTTCTTTTTTAAACAAGCTTATGAGGACTCTGTCGTCTCTCTGGGAGCTCACAGGCAGTGACACGGGAGGCTTAACGCTGAAGCACAAAGCGATCAAAGGCACTGCAAGGATTCAGGTGGTTGTACCAACTAAGCACAGAAAGAAGCAGCTTTAGTCCATTTTCTTCCGCTTGTGCACAGGACAAGTGCAAACTCCCAAGAGGCAAGAGCGGCCAAACAGCTACTGCCACTGGTGCCAGCTACCCACAGCTGCACTGCACACCACCACCTTGCCTTAAATAGGGTTTTTTCGGTTCCCCCTAGAACAAATGGACCTGCATAAGCCACCACAATGATAAGAGTCAGAAGGAGCTTTCGCATCCTAGACACACAGTCCCCAATTAGCTTCTGAAGGATTTCTTGCAGATTTCTCTGAAGTGGCTGATGCACTTCCAGAAGCTGAAGCTAGAACTTGGGAAAAAATCACTCACCCAACACACCACAGCCATTCCTGGCTTTCCTTTGAATCTACCTGCTAAACTGAGAGGAAACCACCCTTCTTCTACTGCTCAGCTCCCTCATCACCCTCACCTCTATTCCAGAGCTCCTGAACCCAGCATAACAGCCCTACAGCAAAGAACAAATACATCTCTGCTGAAGGATGCACCGAAGGGCTCTGCACCCACACTACAGCTCACGGTTCAGCCAGCCTCAAGCAGGAGCTCCCGCACCGCTGAGAACCACTCGGACTGGCCAGGCTGCAGAGCCAGAGGAAGGGGACTCTGCAGGACACGGCAAGGACAAGCAGCACCCGCGTGGGTGAAGCTGTGCCCCATCACAGAGGTCCTGTTAGCAGCCAAGCAAATGTGCTCGCTCAGGCTTTACTTATGCCTGAGCTCAAATTAGCAGCAGCAGCATCATATTAGCTGGGGTTAATAGCCTGCTCATGTAAGGGGCTTTATGTGCAGAAGAGAGTCAACTTAAGGGCAACCCTCAAGCCATAATACGAGCTAATTTGACAGTGAAGACAAACTTCAAGAGGTCATCCAGACACCAAGAAAACTGCACCATGAATCACTCTCAGTCATGACCAACACCACTGTCTAAAGGAAATTCCTGCAGCATAATCACCAAAGAATCAATACCACACTGATGCCAGCAGATGCATGCAGTCATTAACGCAACAAATACTAATTAAAACCACATCACTGAGAAGCACTGTGCCAGACTACAGTTTCCTTTAGCCTGAGGTTGATATGGCTCAAGGAATTACGGAATTATCTTTTTATCTTCAAATATCTTTCAGCGACACATTTTCAGCCCCAGCCTTTCCTCCTGCTCTGCCATGCTGCGCTCACAACTGCTTCCACTCCCAAGCGCGCAGAGACCACACATCTGGCAGTTAAAGACGCCTGCGTATACGTGAGGCTGAAAACAGCTCCCGGGCTCCAACAGGCACCGCAGAGGAGCAAACGCACTCTCAGCGGCTGAGGAAGGGCAGAGAAGCCCTTTGCAGGAGCACTGGGTACACCACACTGCTGCTCGGGCTTCTAGATGTCCTACGGGCTTGTTTGTCTCTTTAAAAAGGGCAGTGTCATGTTATTTTAGGCCCTGTTTGGTTTACACAAATGTGTTTTGACAAAAATCGAGGATCCCATTTCCTCCTATTTTAGCAGCCCTAACAAAATTAAAGTGGAGTTCTTTTCTGTTGTGGTTTTTTAATTTTATTATTTTGCTTGGAAGACCATCTCCTCCAAACACACCAAACGTTTTTTGTTTTTTCTGGAGAGATTAGCCTCAGTCAAATCTACACAATCACACACACACGCACATACATCACAACATTCGTGCAAAGCACTTTGGTAACTTGGGTGCTTGCAGACCTCTTGCAGCATCAGGAGGTATGTGAGGCTACTCACTCCACCAGGGCTTGATTCATTCTGGGCTGCTCAACAAGAGCCTTCTCAGTATTTCAACTGCTCCATGCTCCAAAAAAAATAAAGTGAGATTTCAAGAAGTGAAGTAATTTGGAAGTCATCCAGTGGCCTCAGTGGCAGTGGGAGGACTGGGAGCCCTCGACCCTGCAGAGTGCCCCACCAGCCCAGCAGCACTCATGGCTGGGGACTTGGAACCAGAAGATGACAGGACAGAGCACGCAGGAATGACAAGGTATTCATCTACGCTTTCCCCGCTTCTGAAAAAAGGCACTACCAGCAGCCACCGAGCCTGCAGCTACCAAGGGTACAAACCCTCCCCTCCCACTGGCATCCTGTTCAAATGTCCCTCCCGGCACCCCCCGAGCCTGCAGCTACCAAGGGTACAAACCCTCCCCTCCCACTGGCATCCTGTTCCTCTGCTCCGGGTAAGACAGCCCAGCCAAAGGCAGCTTTGTACACAGCGAACAGGGGATGCTGCTGGAGTTAGAGCAGGCGGTACTTAGCAGGCAGCGATTTTTCATGTTATCTGCTGCTGCCCAAAAGAGACTGATCCTCTCCAAAACACAGAGCCATCCAGCTAGATTGCTTCAAAACAAAACCACATTTCAAACGGGGTGCAGACACCTGAATAAAGGTAACTGTATTTAATTTAACATAAAGCAATCCTGGTTTGCCACCTGTGACAGGTAAGTTGGAAGGAAAAACAGGATGTGGAAGGTTTTAACCCACAAATAAAACTCCACCCTTCATCTGCCCAGGCACCCATAGGGTTTGTTCCGGGTTTATTATTTCAAAGTGCCGCCTCTCGTCATGAGAGAGTCACATCCTAAAACCAAAATCCTGCAAGTTGTTTGCTCCACTGTGTGATAGCAAACACACCTTTTTCTAATTTGATGGCAAATCTTTCTCTGCAATTTTGCCTCCACAAGGCAAAGCAGTGTCTTGAACGGCTGAAGCGAGGGCTGGAGGCCTCGCTTAAACAAAATACTCGTGAAACAAACTGCTCCTGCTTCCATCACCACTGTGTTTCTTCAGTAAATCAATAAAAGCCATGACTTCTTCACTAATATTTTCAATTAAGGTTCCCCACTGTGTATTCAACATACTAAACCAATTTATTGAGGATTAACAATGGTATAATTTACTATACATGTCTACCTTAGAACAACTGCTAAGCCTCCATTAGCTGATAACAAGAGCTATGTTGATAAATCAGCATTAATGCTATTTACTGTTTCAAAAATTCCTACTTCTGCAGAGCAATTATTTTCATCTGAAAGTCGGGCAATTTTTCAGAAGTACTCACAGCAAATAAACCATGTTAAACCTTCGGCTTTTTCAGATGCTTGTAAAGACCCACAGCAATACATTCAACTGCTGGCAGCCTAACCCGCCCACCACATGACTCTGCAAAATCCAGCTGCGGGCTACAGCTCGAGTGCAAACATAAGAGAGATAATTCAGAAGCTCCCCAAACACTGTTCAGAAGTTCCATTATTCAAGAAAACATCCGAGGTCAATCACTCAATAACCCATATTTTCAGATACATTTTCTCCTAAAACACAGAACTGTCATGTGCTCAGTTCTTCAGGGATGCAAGTGGTTTCAATCACATCCACGAGCATTCACTGGGGAGCTCAGAGTGTTTAACTAGCTGAGAAGACATTTTTCCACCACTCCAGCACCAGTTTATCAAAAATATTAATTCAGTAAAAACACCCCTGGGCACAGCTCTCACGGTGGCACTGATGGACAGCACATGTTTGCAGACACGGCACGCCAGGAAGGGAGAGCACCCAGCCCCTGATGCTGAGGTTCTGGCACATCATCTGGCATCACCCCTTTGCGGAGCCTACGGCAAGCTGGGCTCAGCCATGCCTGGTCCAGTAGCAAAGTGGGGCTGCCCAGCCATGCCAGAGCAGAGGCCGGTCAATCATTAACAGTGGGGAGAGGGCAGGCAGCCCGCTCCCATGGTGTTTGCTCAGTGCTTCATTCTCTTGTGGTTCTTCTTATTAATAGTTAATCGGGGAGGACTGATCTCCCCTCAAAAGACACCCTCGCCTGGAAGCGGCACAAAGGAATGTTTGTGCACTGGTTAAAACTAGCCAGGTGAAGAGATGGGGGGAGAAAAAAAAAAAAGTCTTAGAAAAAAGAGTGCAGGTTTTTCCTGCAGCTCAGGCATGAGGGCTCACCAGCTTGCTCTTGCCTCTTCTGCACTTGACACCGCAGAGGGGCTGCATCGCCTCCTGTCCTTCCACAGCAGAAAGGTGCAAAAGCAAAGAGGCATTTCCCAGAAATCGCCACTATTCTCCTGCTCCATCCATGCCACACCGCTGTTTCACCAACAGCTGCTCACCAGTCACCCAGTGCACCTGCTGCACCATCATCTTAAGGATCTCAGCAGATACTTTGACTTGAAGTTCTGTCTTATTAGACGCACTGCCAAGATGAACAGCTGACCAGAGCCAAAGCAGGCAGCTCTGCCATGCCTGCCAGGACAGAGCCAGTGGCCATCCCTCCCAGCTCTGCTCCACTCTTCCCAGCTGGTGGCAATAACTCTGGTCTCACCAAACACCTGACAACTCTGCAGCTTTCTGCAGTGGAAATAAATCCCTTTCTGACCCTAGCAGCACTCCAAGCAGAATTAGAACATTGGGCTCCTTGCTATGCCCGCCATAAACTCAGTTTAAAATCCACCCAAGGACATGCCCCGCACTTCTCAATGCTGAAATTGAGAGGTTGACCAAATCCAGAGATCTTGTGTGTGGAAAGGAATGATGTATATAACCTCAAAGCCTCAGCTAAAGGACTAGCTACCTACCGGGCAGTCAATGGCTGGCAGCACTGCACATTGCAGGGCCAGCTCTAATCCCTCAGAGGTGTGAAAAACACACGGCAGACAGCTCTCCATTTGCAGTCTAAAAATACTTGTTCTTTGTAATAAAGAACAGCATTTTAAGGGCAAAATATGCACATAAAAAAATCTAAGCTGGCCATCCCAGCTGGATATGTGTGGTTTACACAGGCACCTACCCTCTCTCAAGTAATCAATGTCCAATCATAATGCACTTTCATTCCAAGCACTTTTGTATTGCCAATAAAGCACCAAGCAATGTAATGGACTTCTAACCCCAAATTGGAAGCTGTACTGCATCCAACTGATTCGATTTGTTCAGTCTTAGAGGAAGCCCTGGAACAAAAGGCTAGAAGTAAAACCACACGCACTGATAACATTACAGAAATAGATACACCAAGAAGCAAAGGTTCTGTCCCTTTTATTTTATCTGACCTCCAACCTGTTTTAATTGACCTTCAAGATAGAAAGGCTACATTTTAAAGAAGCCATTTCCACCTAGATCAAGAGAAATAAAAGCCAAGCTATATATAATGCATTTGCTGCAAAACAAGGCAAATAAATCCACTATGAAACTACCTTTCATTTGACAAGGAAAAGCCAGAAGAGACTTTCAAGTTGATTTACACCATATTTTAGGTCCTATGGAAAGCTGTTTTCCTTGATAAACTTCTTTCTCCACACATGGCCTGAAAACAGCAGAGATGGCTTCCTCCACCCTCACCTTACGACAGCCTACAGCACTTTATGGCAGACAGCTGTACTAGAGGCAGTGGCGTGATGCAGGAGTTGCCAGTGGTGGTCCACAGCGTACCTCCTCGGCAGGAGAAAGCCAGTGGGCCAGATACGATTTGACACGGTGGACGCTTTCCTTACACTGACTCTACACGTAAGCGATCGCTGTAATTACAGTATGACCTAGAATATGACATTCTTTCAGAAGATGCTCTTCATTTTACAACATGCTGTAGAAAGCTGTATCGCTCCCTTGATGTTAAGAACGGGGCCACCTATCAGAACAAGCTTTCATACTGTTTTGGTCCAAGTCCTGTATTGGTGTTTACTGCTGGGATGGCAGCAGGATACCAGGTAGGATTTCAAAGCTGGTTCTTAAGTCTCTGCCCCAAAAACGCCACAAAGCAGTCATGGGAACAGCTGACTCTACTGCTGCTTTCCATTACATGCCATTCTGATGTTCCTTGAACACAGCAGCATATATTCTTGCTTAACTAACTTGCATATATCCATGACTGTTCCAGCATGCGAATTTACAGATGCATTCACGGCTATAAACACACAAACATGGATACATCTACATACACGAGGCAATACAGCCACAAGACGTACAGGCAGAAAGGCTTTATCAGGAGTTTGGGTCAGCTGTACAACTTATGACCAAGTTGTGAAGAGCACTAGTAAAAGTCTTTAGCACATTCTGCCTCAGTATATAAAGGCACAACTTTTACAGAGACGCTATTTTAAAAAAATGTTTGAGAGCTTTACAGCTTTTATAGGTGTTATTCTTCAATCCCTTCCACTTAGCCAGACTTCTTCAGTGCATCTCAAACTGCAGAAAGACTCAAAGAGGAGAAGTTACAGCAAGAAAATTCTAGAAAGTTCTTCAAATGAGCTTGCTCTTCAGTCCAGTATCTCAGTACTTCCCAGGGTTAAAAGACAGCCCTATTTCCAGTGGCTGCAGCTTTTTGCTCTTCAGGTGTCTTAACTCTTCAGGAGCCCTGGACAAAACAAAGGTGAAGTGGCCAGCTGGTAAGCCCACTCTTGCTCCTCCTCTCCATGCTCCTTGTTGTGGCATTTGAGCTAAGCAAAATCCTGTGTTAGCATCAGTCGGGCGCCAAAGCTGAGCACACATTTTGCCTTCAGATCATGAAGGTATTTTTTCATCTGCCTCAAAGGGTACTTTGCTGGATTGACGCCTTGATTTATAATTCAATGAACTCCCTCAGATTTGTGCAATTTCTCAGTTAAAAGCATCACAACAGCTAATTCAAAGGGAAGGCAGATGCTATTAAGGCTGAATCAAGGAACAAGCTTTCTTTTCTATAGATTTTTATACCCTCCATGTCCTAGAGGGATGTGAAGGGGAATGCTACCCTGTTCTTTTGCTACAGGAAGCAATTAAGGACCCCGTCTCCTGCAAAGCTGCTAGGTTCAGAAGGTATTTGGAAAAACTCATTTAATCCTCCGTTAACTATTACTACTGGAATCATACTGCTCCACTTGGCATTTGAGATCAGATTTTGTTACGGCTATCTTATTTTCTGCCCATTAAAAGGTGCACATATGCCAGTGGAGGCTCCAGCTTCAAGAACAGGGAGCCCCCTTCATCTTCACTGGACAGCAAATTCTGCAGGAAGATGTTAAAAGGCAGACAAACCCCTCTGTCTGAACCCATCTCACTCAGGTATAACCCTGTAGAGTAGATGCCATCTTAAAACTGCCTGATGGCCTCTGAAAAATAAAAAAGTCCCATAACGAAACTCCAGATGGGTGGCCACCTGGCTTCACTGAAAATAGAAAAGCTAACGCTACAATTCGGCCAAGAAGAGAAATATCCTTTCGCTGTTCCGAGCGGTCCTTGCGAGCCCAGGCACCGTGCCAAGTAGCTCACCACTCACCGCTCGCACTGCGCCTCTCACGGGGCAAGAGGCACCTTGGCTTCACACCAAGGCCTCACGCTCCAAAAAGCAGTTATTCGGAAAACATGAATGCAGAAGGCACGGCCAAGGCTTGCTATGGCATGGGGAGAGCCACAAGAGTACTCACGGCTTGGAGAATCCAAAATTTTTGAGAGTAGATAAACTAATCTCTATGAAGAGGGTAAGAAGAAATGTCACCATTGCATGGCCATAAGAAAAAAATCTTAGGGCTTGTGAAAAGCGTCACTGCACCAAGCACAGACAGCAATAGAAAAGGGCAGCACTTCATGAGCAGAAGATAGACATCCTGAGATGAACCATGATGGAGAACCAAGGCACCCCAGAAGCAGGGTCATGAGATGAAAGGGGACAAGTCCGAGGAGACCAGAGGGTAACAGCACATCATCATCACAGCTTGGCTTCGCGAACGAAGATTTGGGAAGG
Organism: Buceros rhinoceros silvestris; assembly: GCF_000710305.1. Classification (NCBI taxonomy): domain Eukaryota; kingdom Metazoa; phylum Chordata; class Aves; order Bucerotiformes; family Bucerotidae; genus Buceros; species Buceros rhinoceros. The sequence continues at coordinate 23,469 of NW_010412083.1, read as the reverse complement.
GTTTTCCCCACGCTTACTGCAACTTGCAAATGTGAGTGCACCCTTCGGGGCTGCGCGGTGGATTTTTTTGGTGAGGCGCAGCGTGTGTGGAACTGGCTCCACCCTTTACACCTGAGGTTCATCTGCCAGGGCCTAGCGAGCTTGGACGGTGACAGCGAAGTCCTCAGGTCGTAGGTTTAGTTAGAGTATCCTTCTCTTAGATGGAGCGTTACAAGGCTAAACGAGCTCCATCTGCCCAGGTTTGGAGTCAGAGTTGTCCTTCTCCTAGGATGGCTGCCCAAAGGCTAGTGAGCCCATCCTGCCCATGGACACACTGTGTCTGACCCTTCAGTTGAGACCTGTCAGGCTTGGGAGACCCCACCGGAGGCACATGCCACCACCAGCACAGCTCTCAACCTCACAAGGGCACGCAAGCTCCTTCCCCACGACAAAGGGGGGCCCGTGAAAGAGAACAGCACATCACATGGTTAAAAAAAAACACACAGAAAAGAGACACCCGTGCAACTCACTACCACATTTGGGAAGCCACGAAGGAGATGCTTTTTCTCCTCAGGGCAGGTCACAACTTGGCTGTTAGCTGCACAGTCTGCTCAGTCCCTCCTAAAATCAGGCACTGCCAGAAGCAGGACCTGGGGCTAGACAGGATGTCGTCTCACAGCACTGCGGGCCCAAGTGCCAGCGTAGACTCTGTATTCCAATTAGCGCTTGACTACAGCAACGCCACATTAAAAAAAACAACGCATTTTCCTAAATTCGTCACAGCAAGTGAGGTATGAAATAAAAAAACCTTCCCGAATCTTCCAAACACACAGGCTCCCCCCAAAAAACCTTTTGCAAACCAATGAAAATTGTGTAAAAATAAATTGTAGTGCATTTTATAGGGGAAAATAACTCAACTGCAACTGGAAACACGTAATCTAGCTTTTCTCTAACAAAACCTACAGGAAATGGCTCTGCAAAAGTTAACTAAGTGACAGTGAACTTTCTCCAGAGTGCTGTATAGGAAATAACACTGCAGAAATACTGCCCGATTTAACCTTTTGTCCAGGGTACGCTACAAAGCCATCCTGCACAGGTATCTGGCCGATGTTAACAATCCTCTGGTGTATTCTCTAGAGCTACAGCCAGGAAAGCAGGTTCTCGCACACACTCAGCACAACACCCTTGCCACGGCACAAAGGCCAGGCAGCCAACTGCTGATGGAAAACAGAATTTTTTCTGTTCTTTCTGTGGCTAGTAGTTGGGTTTTATTTTGCCTTTTTTTTTTTTTAAAGATGTGAAAAAGGAGCAGCTGTCCTGCAGTGCTGAGAGCAGAGCAGATGCACGCATGCCCTGCAGTCCGACTTGTGCCTGACGGGCAGCGCAGGCATACCAAGGTGTCCCATCGCTCCCTGCCACCTGCCTAACCATCCATCCATTTGGTGGAGGCCTCATAACACGATACCATAGTATTTCTGGGTGAAGCCTCCTTTAGCATCACATTTCAGAGCTCCACCACTAGCACTCACTGAGCTTTCTCTGCCTTTCCTCACCACCTCCACCACCCCAGGAGGGGCTGCTTCATACAACAGCGAGTGCCTGTGCAGGATCTTTTACTCCCAAGGCATTTCAGGAACAGCAAGTCTGCCAAGCGATCTGGTGTCAATATTTGCCTGGAGCTCTGCAGTCACTGTTACACAAACTGAGCCAGGCTGCCCCTCCATCCTTTCTCCCCCTCCATCCACATGCTCCAGTGTGGAGGAGTTGTTGCTGCAAAGACCCCAAAACAAGTCTGGTTTTCAGCTCTCCCTTGTTTCAGTCAAAAATGAGGTGCTACAGCTTACACGTATACTCCCTCTACTGAATCCCCAACATCTCATGCTCATCATTTTCTTTTCCATGAAATATGCTGTATGGGGAAGAAAAAGGTAGAGAAACTAAAGCTTTTTTATATTGCCACAAAGCTTGGGCTTCTATCTAATTGCTTTAACCAGGATGGAGCTTCATGAGTTACAGCACACATTTACTGCTTGATCAGGTTAGCCAGCAGGAAACCATTTTATGGGGTTGTTTTTTCCCAGGCAAATCTAACACCACCACCAAAGCTGCTCCAAGACACAAAAAAACCCCAGTGCATCAAGGGGCAAGAACCAAAGAATAATCTGTCTAGAGCAAGGACACAACCCTCTGTTCAGGAGGCTCACAGTAAAATGCCCCCCATGGAATAACTCCAATTTCAATATACCAAACTGGCCCCAGCAGGGAAGCCAATACACAGCAATACTGCAATCAGTCCTGGGAATTACCTCTAGTAGATATTTTTTTTTTTTTCTTTCCTGCAGCCCTATATTAACATCAAGTCACATAAACACAGTTACATAAACTGTAGCTTTTCCGTGAACACCTTCTCTGGGATAAAGGTTCTCATTTTACTCCACATAAAAACACTTTACACAGGTTTATAAGCTTTAAATGCTATGTGAACACATAAAAAGTGCCCAAATAAACGTATTTAACAGTTACACATTAACTATCATACACCTCCAGGCTTGTGCTATCCGTCTATTTGCTAGATCAATAAACTGTGAGAACTTTTTAAAAACCTTGCTGCTGCTGAAAACGTTCCATTCCTGTTTACTAGTAACTTTATCAAATTAACTGGAAACTCCTAGCAATATCTGAACTCTTCTGCTTAGGGAAAAAGCAAGCTTGTTTTCAGCACAAAAAAATTAAACCCATACATATCTCCTGTGCTCAAAATTGGACACTGGCCCATCAGGTAATGCAAGAGCAGCGCAGCTCTGGGCTGGGAAGGACCTGGGTGAAGACAAATGTGTGCCTGTAGGCAGAACTCCTCTAAACCCAGGGGGAAAAGGTCTCTAGGAAATGCCGTAAGCCTGGACAGCCAGGAGCAGGGAAGCCGTTTGCATCAGAAGGACAAATAGGAAGCATTAGTAAGAGGTTTTAGGAAAGAGGACACCAAAAATACTCTTCACTTTATTTACCAACAAGGGCATCATCCTCAGTGACGCCCCTCCTCTGCCATTCACCTGCTGCTCTCCTACACTCACCCCATAGAGCTCTGACAGGCAAATCTGGCCAACAGAGCAGCAGGTAAGGAGGTGGCTGCCTACAGCCCATGGGTGAATAACAATGGATGGGAAAGCATCAAAGAAAACCACACTACAAGGCACCCTCATCTGTTGAGCTGCACCTGAACGAGCCACTTAAGGGCATCAGCAACCTGGTGCAGCCTGACCGCTTTGTTACAGTGAGAGCACCTTAAACAACTGCTAAATTTTACCTTGGGCATCTACAGATGACCTTGTGTGCCACCAACCCACCTCACAGACATGCGATCAGCAGCAGGGGCACAAGGCTGACTCCTGCACCCCCTGCCTCCTCCAGGATAGGGGAGAGGGTGAGCAAGAGAGAGCCAAGCAGCCTGGGAGTGATTAAATCCACCTATTTCATAAAGTTCCTGGTAAGCCCAGCCAGCTTCAATGGTCTCTGCACTTTGCTGTGAAATTCCCATGATATTTATGAGAAATCTGAAAATGGACCTGTTTTTCCCTCCTCCTTAGTAAGCAAAATGCAGAGTGTGAAACTCCAGAGATGCACTCTGACATCCCAGTAAGCTTCTCTGAGCACCCACTGGGTGCTCTCAGCATGGGCAAGGGCACCAAAGCCCCACATCTCACAACCTGCATCATTCCAGGGATGGATAACACCGCTGCCTTCTCCCTAACCAATTCCCCTTTCCCCACTGCAGGGACAGGTCTCTCACCCCACACTGCCCTCCTGGTTGCTCACTTCCAGCCCATCTGCGGACCCGCTTTCATGGGGGGCAGACAGACAGCGGCCACTTTGCACCTCCCCACCATAAACCCGCCCAGAGCAATTACTGGGCCCTGCTCCAGCTCTGCCTCATTTACAGCAGCAGAGCCGTAAGGGCAAGCAGGCAGCTGGCCCTGGGGCCAGGGTATTCAGGGAGAGAAGCCAAAGCCCCACAACAGTAGAGGAAACAGAACACGGGGGGCTCACGCTCCTTGCTCCTCCTGCCTGCCCACCCCCTGCCTGTACCCATTAAAAAAATTAATCCCAATCGTAAAAGCTGGAGCACAGCCTGTATTTCAAGCCAAATAATACGGGGAGGCCTTTATAAATAAGGAATCACTTACTATGTAGAGGGAGGGGGATTATAAAGGTTACTTAAATTAAAGACAAACTGCACAAATAAACGTCGCTGCCTTCCTCCCCAGCCCTGTTTGGCTGCCTGTCCTGTACATGTTATCTGCAAACTGCAGGCAAAGCAACTCCCTGCTCTGTGCCATTTCACAATCTGCTCGCTCTGAACCTTACACTGCACCAGGAATTAAACAAACATTTCCTCCTTCTTCGGGGTTTCCCCCTGCTACATCCAGAGCTCAACTCCAAAGTCCAGATGGGCAGCAGACATGGGGTTGAGGTGTAACTGCCAGCTCAGAGAGCTCAGCACACTCGCCACCACCTCCAACAGTCCCCATGAAGCATCCACGGGAGCAGCTGGTGGTGGTGGTGACAGGGCACACTGACCCCATCACACTGGGAAAAACAAGGGGAAACCTGGGGGGCAGGCACCCGCCGCAGCCTTCTGTGAAAAAAAGCCCAGGAAACCTGAGAGGGGTTCTGTGAAACCCTGGGCATCTCTTCCACGGCTCTGCTAAGAGAAGATAAATCACAGAATGGTTTGGGTAGGAAGCGACCTTAAAAGATCATCCAGTTCCAACCCCCTACCATGGGTAGGGACACCTTCCACTAGACCAGGTTGCTCAAAGCCCTGCCCAACCTGGCCTTAAACACTTCAAGGGATGGGTCATCCACAACTTCTCCAGGCAACCTGTTCCAGTGCTTCACCATCCTCGCAGTGAAGAATTTCTTCCTTGTATCTAATCTAAATCCATCCTCTTTTAGTTTAAAGCCACTACTCTCTGTCCTGTCACTACACGCCCTTGTAAAAAGTCCCTCTCCAGCTTTCCTGTAGGCTCCTTTCAGGAGAGGTGCTCCAGCCCTCTGATCATGTTTGTGATCTCCTCTGGACTTGCTCCAACAGATCCATGTCCTTATGCTGGGGGCCCCAGAGCCAAAATGCACCAAAGCCCCCAAATCTGTCTATCATGCAAAAATGAGAAATGGGGGGAAATTTGTTGCTCCCAAGGAAGACAAGGCTGGGGACACGTGTCCTCATCCCAAATAGTCTACAACTGGGATGCGACCAGAGGGCTGAGAAGGAGGAGTACGCTCCTGCCAGGCTGCACAACAGAGGCAGGCAAGGGAGGAAGAACAGCCAGGAGCCAACACACCCTTCTTGGGATTGTCTGGGTCCATTGCTGCAGAAAACAGGCAGCCTCACACACTAAATACACCATGGATACAATACACGCGAGGTGGGGAAGGAAGGTGATATCAAAACACAATGCTGAAATACCAGGAACACTCTGCAGAAGTCAGTTAAAACATTAGTCAGCCCTGGAGACAGAAATTCTCAGGAAACCAGACCTAACGTGCCTGTTTCCACACAGATGACTGGCGATTACAAGTAAGTGCTGCAGAAAAACGTGATGAAAAGTCTTCTCTCAATCTGTCCATATTTCCAAATGTGTTTACGTAACAAGTTTATAGCCTATCTGCCTTGGAAAATACCACAAGGGCCATGGCGGGAACCCAGCAAAGTGAGAGCGTGAGATAAACATGGGCCAAACACAGAAGAGCCAGGTCAGGTTGAATTTTTGGGTGGTTGCTGCAATTTAAAGGCAATGCCTCATGAAAACTGGGGATAAAGGAAGATTTTGCTAAAGACCTGCTCCTTCTTTCCCTTCTGTACCTTCCCTCAGGGATTTGAGATCACATAAACACATCCCTGAGCTCCTCAAGGGATTCCTTCTTCCCAGCAAAGCCAAGTCTGACAAGACTTGACATTCCTGAAATGTTTAAATGGGGGGAGAAGGAGAAACAGCATTTTTTCAAACCCACTTTATGCATCAGAGACAAGCAAAAATTGGCTGGGGGCCAATTAAAAAAAATTAAAAACATTTGCAAGATCATCTTAAATACCCTCAACGTTCCTGATGGAAAAATCCTCGGCTGCGCAGCAGGCACAAGCCCCCACGCCAAATACTGAGCGTTCCTGGAGGGAGCTGTGGAGCAGAGAGACATAATCGGGGCAATTGACAAACCACCGCACACGACTGTCACTCCAACCCAGAGCGCCCTGTGGACACACCACCACCAGCACTCGCCCACAGCGGGCTCTGCGGTGAAGCCCCTGCAGGAGGCTGGCAAGGACCAGCCTCCCCTTCCAAGTAGCCAGCAAACTCTCCAAAAAAAAAAAAAGAAAAAGAAATCTAGCACATCCCAGGAACTTGGTAATGAGTTTGGGATTAATAAACCCAGCTAATGAAGACGCAAGAGCCAAGATACCCAATTTCTGCCAAACACCGGGAAAAGCATAGTGCTATCAGCAGCCATGACATTAATTAATTCAAACACCAGCCCATTTTACTTTTTCCAGGCTAGAATTTCGCCTGCCCAATGCTGTGGGACAGAACTGGGCGAGGAGAAGGGTGCAGACGAAGCGCTACAGCTCGCAATAAAACCCACTGAAGGTGATACAAACCAGATGTGGATGGTAACTCCAGGCGCTCCAAGAGGTACAGCGGCTTCATGTGCCAGCCCCAGCACACCAAAATCTCGGGAGCGGGCACCACTACTGCCAAGACCCACTTGGGCGGGGGGAGCA
>NW_010412083.1:6982-16695 GCF_000710305.1 Buceros rhinoceros silvestris | reverse complement strand
TGTTTAAGTTCCCAGCCACAGCACACCAAACTCTCGGGAGCGGGCACCCATACTGCCAAGACACACTTGGGGGTGGGGAGCATTTCAAGGGGTGCAGAACAGGTTAACGGGAACCCACCAAGCTCCGCCAGCCAGTTATTCTCCCTCGTTTACTAGCACAGAAATTTGGGCATCAAAGAGGACCGCAGTATTCCACTTGTGCAATAAACTCCTTTCACCAACATCACTTCACACTTTCCAGAGTGCAAAGTTCGCGCTGATATTGTTGGCTTTCTCACTCCCTGCTTTTTGGCACTGTCCCACCCGCTTGGCTGTTCATTAATATGCAATCAGTACATTAAAGGCTTCGTTCCACAGTCCCAGCTTGGCTCTAACAGATTTTTTCCAGCAAGTGCTTTCTTGTGGGGGACAGAAGTGCAAATGTGTTTAGGTGCTCCTAAATACTCAAAATTAAAAAACACGAACTCAATATTCCCACTAATTGGGTTTTACAGAACAAGGTATTATCACCACTACTGCAAACAGTATCCAGAGAAAACTTGGAAACCGTACTGAATTTACTCTCTCATTATGCTTTACTCCTTCACGCACCAGTTATTCTCTGCACAATTTACAGACTAATCACAGCTAGATGGCAAAGGTTGCCTAAACGCACTGGCAATGAGAAAGTTTCCACCACTCGTGTTTGAATAATGGCTCGCTGGGAGCCTGTGAACAGCCTCCCAAAAAAAGCCCACCTGTTTTTTCAGCTACCCTCTAATATTCCAGGTTTGAGCAGGAAGCAGGACAGCCCTGCCTCATTTACTCTCACTGCTGTTGCATGGAAAATCATGTCACCATAGATCAAAATAATTTCTGCTCTCCTGGGAGCACTTTCTGAACAGTTCTGCTCCCCACACCCCTCGCTCCTGCCAGCTCCACCAATGCTCCATCTCTCCTAGAGCAGCGGGCAACCCCAACCAGGAAACAAACCCAGCGTAAGTGCCCTGTTGTTCTCTACAAAAACAAGCCATTAGCTCTCGGCTAACAAGCTCCTCAATTAAATACCCTGTATTTACCTCACAGCCTCCTCTTCTCCTGGGCTTGACCATTTCAGCCTCCAGCCCAGGCTGTCCTCTCCTGGCCCACCCAGCATCACCTCCTGCTCTGCTTTCCAGTCAGACACAGAAAACTCACCCCAGCCTCCCTTATGATTAAATCCTGTCTTATTTTTCTCCCCAGGAGACTAAACACAAAATAAAATTAAGTACATGCTCAAAAGACAGAACAAACTGAGTTTAGCTCTAAGGAGTACTAAAAAAAAAAAAACTTTAGTTGTTTCAGGTCATTTTAAACAGGTTAATAAGTCTGTCTCAATTTTTCAAGAGTTGGTTATAATGCAGAACAGCCCAACTGGAAAATCAAAATCAAGAACCCCGGAACTCTGAAGGAAGGTTTATCAGCATCTGGGCCCATATCCATGCTGCATGCAACAAGCCAAACAACATTTTTCCATTACTTTTTTATCACTATTGCTTCGCATTCTGCCCTCACGAGCGTAAGGTCACATCAAAATTTCTCCAGGCAGTCCCCAGTTCCATAAATTGTTAGAGATCTGGATTTACATCAGTGGGATTATATGAGATCAGCCAAGTGTGCACATGCTGGAGGGAAAGGGGACAACACAGCACTTTAAAACTGCAGAGTATTTTTCATTTATAAATAGTTTACATTTTTTGGATCCAGCAGCGGACAACCCGCTCAGTCTGTACTGAAACCAAAGAAATATCATGTGTGAGCACTAACCACAGTGTAACAGAGATAATAAACAACAGACAGGCAGCCATATGAGTGAGGGTAGTGCTTTTGGTAGGGGAGGCAAATTAAAAGAAAAGCAACACCAACTACAGCAACGCTCACACAGCTAAAGGACCTATTAAGTTTCAGAAGGACCCATTTCTCCAAGTTAAGGCTACAGGAATAAGCTCCACAAGGCAGGCAGCTCCCTGCACCCTGATGTGCTGCCCTGCTCTTGGCTGTACTGATGGTTTCAGCATCTCTCAGACCATTGTCTGGCCACTAAGGGCCCAATCCACATAACTGCAGCAAAGTGATGTCTACATGGTAACAGGGAGCTTGGGGTGGCTTTGAGTCCCAGGGCAACACTGTCAGTTACTGCGTGACCCAGGACAGACCTGGTGCACTCCTCTAAATTATATACGGGAATAACTAGAACCTAAAATACACTGGGCGCCTTGCAACCACATACCATGTTTTCACACCCCATAAGATGACATCTACAAACAGCTCACACTCAGCATCAGACAAGTGAGGGCTGCCACATGCAATCCACCTGAATGCTGGGCTCCTTCAGAAGTTTCCAGCCTCATGGTCATCATCAAGAGAACTAACCGAGCTGGATTACAAACCTCCTACACTTCTGCTTTCACACCAAATAAAACTAAAATGAACACTGACATCTATCATCCTTGACATCCATGCTTTTACAAATGTTTTTGATATTACATTAAACAGTATCCTGTATCCCACAGGAGAGACAAGTCTTAAAAGGAAATGGGACAACTCTGTGCTTGCCAAGCAAAGGAACCTGGGCTTGGAGCATCTCTATTGAGATCAGCCTGCCAAGATCAATTTGAAGTATTTTTTCACTGCAAGGAATTCCACAAACATGCTGGTAACTTCTGAGTGTCAGTGTGGGTTCCTAGATAGGAAAACACCTCCTTAAAACACACACTTGCCAGACTTCACAAACATTTACCAGATGTATGAGAATTCACGGACAATTCATCTGCCATGACAAGTGTGTAGACACCAAATATAGCAGAAGAGGCTGAGCACCCACTGCTGACGAGTGAAAGTCTCCAGCCAGATATGCCTGGCTGAATGAAGGTTTGTTTTCAATTATATCTCAAATTCTTCTCACAATAACCGCGTGGCATCTGGCACCAACTCATCTGAGCCTTTGAAGTGGTTCTTGACTTCGGTGAGAAGAGGGGAGGGCAAAAGAGGGAATCTATCAGCAATTTCTGTCGAAGTCAAACCTCCAAGAAGAAAACGTTAATACCACAATTGCCAGCATGCCAGAAACGTGCCAGCAAAACCAAAAAACCCAAAACAAAATCCACACTTGGGTCAAAACAGCAATGGGTCTGCACTGGGGTTGCTGCTTTTACCTTCAGAAACAAGGTTGAGATACATGGGTCAATGGTCCCAGACACAGGAGCCATCCTGCCTCCCAACACCTCTCCACACCTGCCTCCGGTTGTGTGACACTCGGCATCCAGTCCCTTGTCACTCACGCTCACACCAGTAACAAAATGCTCATGGGAAGAGACATCTAATGCCTAAACACCAGCAACAGCACAGTTAAATCGGAACAGGAAGGCAGCAAGCAAAGCTTGCTGTCACATTCCCCATCCAAAACACCATTGCCAGCCACCCAGCCTCTCCCAAGGGCTTTCCCCAGGGAAAAGGCAGCACTTCCACATTTCTGGACAAAAGCAGCAGCTCCCACTGAGCCCTTTCACGAAAACTCATCACGGATGTACATGTGGAGCAGAACAGACCAGGACAGCAACACACAGATGCTGCAGGGTGTAAACTACAGGGTGCTGGTGACGAGACTGACTCACCACTGGACATGCTCAGGAGAACATCCCCAGGAGACATAAACAGGTTTGTAGGGCCTGCAGCTAATGAGCTGCCATAGCTCTTGTTTTCCTTCCACCTCAGTCCATCTTCAGGTATTTAAACCTCTTTTTAGATCTAGCCTGAAATGACATCGCTGGATCACCAGGGAAGCCAGCGCAAGGGCAGGGCAACAAAGCTCCATTTTCAAACGCCTGTCTTTATCGGGCTGGCTCCAGTAAGCACAGCTGTGGTTTAACAGCAACAAGGTGGCAGAGCGCAACAGCTCCCAAGGCCAGGAATGGTGGTTTTGATTGGAATTATGCTCATTTAAAAGAGGGATAAAAATGCTTTATTTATTTTCCCCAAGCCATGCCCAAGTCCTACCAAACTCTTTTTGTTAGGTCAGGCAGTTTCTGGAAACATCTTCTGGCTCAAAACATTTGCAGAATTTCAAGAATCTGCTCCACAAATCTTGAGGCTGCTTTGTTGAGGAATGCTGACATGTGGGCAACAGCAACCAAAACGTTCCCTTGAACACTGCAGAAAACTTTAAAGTCTGCCCAAGATAAAAAATGCAGGAGTCAAAACTCTGAAGGAAGTGTGGGTTTTCTGCTGCATTTCAAATATTGCCCCAAACGCGTTCTTCCAGCACAGGAACGTGGCCACGCCAGGACAGCCTGCGTGCCTAGCAAGTCTGATGGCCTCCACGTGCTCCCCTCAGAGCAGCGTTGGAGTTCGGAATGAGTAAATAAAACAGACATTCAGATCATTTTCTTGGCCTTTACAGAGACGATCATGCTGTGAAAAAGCTCTGGGCAGAGACTCTTCTCCTCAGACAGAATCCACCCGTTTCCCAACGTCTCCCCCATCCATAAGCCCCAAAGGGCAAGCATGCACTTGGGTCTTCTGCTTGCACAGCTCCTGGGACAATACTCAAGTTGACCTCTGGGAATATCCACAGCATTACAAAACTGAGAAGACTAGACCCCTAGCTTATCCCTAAATTGGTAAGTTACTTTAGGTGAGATGGATCTTCACTGCTTTAATTAAAGGACTATTTTCAAGCCCAGGAGCCTCTCCCAAGCCAGAAGCCTGCTGGTGGCTGCCAAAACCAGGTCCAGGTCCTGCTGCAACAACACTGCTGCCACAGCAGTTTGTCACTTATTTCTGCCCTGCTCCCCAACAAGTCCCACAGTTACTATGAGAGGAGGGCTGGACGGATGCTTCCAACTCCCAACTGCCAAGCTGTGGGACACCAGCATCATGGCACTGGGTCAAATGCAGACCAAGGGTGGAAAGCATCCAACATGGCAGGCTGGGCACAGGTCAAACAGCCACACAATTCCCCCAAACCACTGTCAAATATTACACACACCCCCAGAGGGAATATGGTTATTTCACGCTGGCTCGAAAGCCCTCAGCTGAGGTAGCCACAGAGAACAGCAACGGGGCCAGCAACTGAGGGCCTGGCAGAGGGAGCAGCGGTGGAGGGCTCCTTCCTAACTTGTCCTCTGCAGACCCAGACCTAAACAGGTACCCTGCAGCCCTCTCTCCCATACCACGGGAGTGCCAGGAGAAGGACCAGCTCTGCGCATCCAGGGCAGGCATGTCTGGGTGGCTCCAAAGCCAAGAGGGATTCTGTATTTAAACCTAAAAAGCAGATTATTCATCAAAAGGCATTTCAGCTGCAACAGACCCTAACCCCTCCGAAACATTTCAAGGCACATTTTCAATCCACTCCCAATCTCACTTCAGCCCCACAAGGGCTGCTGCTGTTACTGTTTATCACACAGCAGTGTCAGGAAATGGACTTCCCACAGGTTGGAAAATTTTCCTGCTGTGAGCTGCAAACAGCACGGGGAGCCCAAAGGGAAGGACAGAGCAGCCCAGGAAGATGGTGGGCCAAAGGGAGATTCGAGGGATGATGCATCCTGCAACAACAAGGCAGGCGGGTTTATAACCGGTGGTCAGAATTACTCAGGAAACCATAGAGGAAGCAATTGGAAATTGTTGGACAGGGAAACTTCCCCATTTTGTTTCCAATTGTGCAGGCCCACAAGTCTGCACTGAATTCTGCTTCTTTTAGCCAAGCCTCTCACAAACAAAGCAACCTTAATTAGCACACAGCCCCAAAAGGGTTCAGCCACTGCTGCTGCCGCCACCTCCTCCTCCCCCCAAAAGGTGAATTTGTGTTGGTTTGACTTTAAATAAAGTTTACAACAAGCCTAAATTGCTTCATCACGCACAGCGTGTTCCTCAGCAAGCCCCACGCTGGCATTACGACTTGCACATGGGGTGCCTGAAAACCTTGCCTTCAAGCTGGCTCAAGTATTCACAGCTGGAGAGTGAAGCAAATAAAGTAAACAGCAGTAAGGGGAGCCCAGCCAGCAGCCTGCACACACCACCAGCTCACCGGCAACACTGGGGCTGCTGAAAGGAACCATCACCTGTGGACAGGGCAACATGCAGGGAAGGTGTTGGGGAAAAAAAAGCTTGTGCAGTCTGAATAAAAGGAAAGCCTAGAAGCCATGCAGAGGGATGCAGCACAGCCCCTGTGTCCCTGCCAGCTGAAAGGACAGCTCGTCAGGCTCTTGCTAAGCAGACCACAAAGTGGCAGCACTTGAGACAAGTGCTAGGAGCCATGAGAGAGAAATGCTGTAGTAAACAGCTTGGGCTATGATCTGGCATCTCCCGAGGATGCTGCCCAGTTGCATGACTCTGCCTTCTCCCCATGCTTGCTATAAAGCGCAGACCCCATGAGCAGCTGCAACAGGCAGGAGCCCCAGGCAGCCATCCCTGCCCTGCCACAGTGCTGCCAGGGAGCAGGGAGATGCAAACACCCAGGGCCGCTGCTTCCCCACCCACAGCCGATTGCTCAATGCCCATCAGGCCGTGAAGGCATCTTCTTGGAAATTCTGCTCCAAGAGAGGAGCAGCAATTCCCAGCTGTAGCCGTGGCAGTCACCAGGGCTGGCTGCTTTGGCCAAGACAATCTCCACCACATGGGTGGCACCACTTTATACAGAGGGAACGTGCACCACTGCACAGCCTCCCTTCCCAGGAAACCTGAGTAAAAAGCAGTGCCTGCCTCAGGTTAGCAAACCAGGGAGAAGCAAAGCCACTGCTGGTTTTAGTAGTTCGTATAAGCCAAACTCCTCCTGTCAGACCTGTATGACTTTCTGTCCAAGGAGATTAACTCAAAGACCAGTACGCATCTCTGCTGGTAATTTCAATAAGAATGAAACCCGAGATCCTGGAAGGAAGGGTTTCAGAGTACCAAGAAGTCAAAAGCCACACAGCTTCACTGGGGAGCTGGGCTCAGCCCCACAGAGATAAACAGATGCATTTACTAAAACTGCAGGAGCTGAAGCGAGTCCCGCACACACCCCTGCGGACCGGAGAGGCAGGCTGCTGGCTTCCTGTTCAACAGGCAAAGTGACACCACTCCAGATGAAAGTGCTCAGAAACCAGCGGTGAAGCCTCAGCTCTGCAGACCTCCTCCCAAACCAGAAAACTTCTCCTTGCCCACTCAGACAGCAGAGGTGCAGTCTGCCTAAGAACCAACTCATTATCTTCAAATTATTTTCTAACCTACTACAACAGGAAAAGTTCATCCATTCTTACAAAGTCGTCCAAACCCCTTAACTTCATTGATCTCAACAGCTTTTGGGTGGTCACCATCTCAGTAACAAAGGTTGGAAATCAGAGAGGAGGATATTCAAGAGGTTTACAACCACGTGAAACAAAGACAGCACAACTCCCATAAGTGCTTCCAAAACAGAGAGATCTAAAAAATGCACACTATCTTATTTACTGTTTATTGCAAAATACGTGCCCTGCTCCAGAAATAATCTACAGGTGTTTGAAAGGCTAGAATTCTGACTTAGAAGACTTGTTTAAGGAAGAAAAAGGCAGAACAGAGTTGTTTCTAGACTATTATAGATAAGAACAGCACAAAAACACGCTTTGCAAAGGAAGAGTGGAAAGTATTACGACACCTTCCAAAGACAGACATCATATGGCCTGTTTAAGAGTTCTAAAACAGAAGTCTTCCCCTTTTGTCAAAACAAATGAAATACAAGTGTGGATGTGACTGGTTCAGGAGACAAAGGCTTACGGCACGTCACATGGACAAACAGCACAAGATGCCCTCCTGGCTCACCAGCAAGGCCAGACCACAGGCAGCAGAGACACGCACCACGTCAGCAGCCCTCGGCATTTCTGCACTGCCCATGCCCATACCATCACCAGACAGGTTTGGGAGCGATGAAGTAACTGGGCATGAGGGAAGGGGAAGAGGGTGGGGAACATCCAGGTGACACCCAGATCATCAAGAGATACTGCAAATGACATAGAGGTCACTGGTGACATGGGCCATGCACACCCTGCCATAGTCCCCATCCACATGACACCCTGGGGCTGCAAAGCCCAGGAAGAAAGGAGGAAGTCCCATGGCTCCACGCACCTTCCAGCTCCAGCTCAAAGCAACCGCCTTGTTCTGGGGAAGAGCCAAATTTGGGTTGCCAGTTCTCAGACCAGGCTGCCGCAGGAACAGCTCATGCTGTCCAGACTGCTAGTGGAAATTTTTTAGGACTGTGCTAAAAGAAGGCTTCTGGTGCTTTTTCACAGCTCTCAGACCTGGGTGGACCACAGCTAACAGAGATGCGCAAAAAGCAAGCAAAGGCAAGTCAGGGCTGCTCCCCAGGCAGTGGTGGTGGAGTTAGCTCCAGCCTCCCCCCACACACAGTGGAGGAAGGAGAGGCACCAATGTTTGGACAACTGGAACACATTTAGGGGGTGATTTTTCACAGAGCCTCCAGCCAGGCCGTTTCCTACCATAGCTGTTTTATTACCCATGACACAACCCAGACCAGCAGCTGCCCCATCCACTAGGTCTCCCACCACTCCACTCCCTGTAGGGACATCACCCACATCAAGCCCCACCAATGGGGCACCTAAACACCCAGGATACCTCCAGCACTGCAATCAGAAGACAACACCCAGTAAACCTGCCACGTCCATTTGAAGATCTTCCACCAAGCCCTGGGCACATCCAGTTCAACACTTTCACCGTGGTACCCATCTATACTGGCGATCACACAGCACTAGCACTGAGCACTGCCACGCACACTGCAAGCACCAGCCCACTGGCCAGCCAACACTTTACGAGTATTTTTTAGATGACAGATAACATAGAAAACCTGTGTTTATATTGGCAGAGGGCAGGTTAAAAGAGACTTTAAGTGCAGTTATAAAACAGCCTGGTCTACACCAGCTAGGCAAAAATGTGTCTGGAACTGGCAGGGCAGTTTGGAGAGATGTTCCTTAGTAGCCGGTGCTGATAGTGAAGTCCCCAGGGCAGAGAAGAATTCACAGTGCCAGAAGACAAGAGGATCCCATCCTGGCAGGTGCCCATCCCAAAAGCACAGGCTTTGGGCAACCAGGGGGAGACATATAGGTGGTGAAGATGTCCCTATGTGTGTGGAAGCAGCACAGCCCCAACTTTGCATCTCTCATCTCCTTCTGGCACCTAAGGGCTTGTTCTGCCTTTCTGCAGGGAGCAAAAACTACCAGCTAGAGGAGGTGGTCTAAGAAAAAAGAATCTTATTTCAAAATTTCACATCCAATTTTCCCTGAACTTCAGGGATGTGTTTTCTAACCTGAAAGGATTCACCTAAATGCAGATGCCTTTAACAGAAGGGAAACATTTGTGATCTGCAGCCTGTATAGGAGAGCTGGGTTTACATACAAGAGATGCATTTAAGGCTGCACCTCTGCAGCTTTCCAGAATTAATGAGACTTCCCCAAGGGGTCTAAAAAAAGATACCAAAAGAAAATTCAAACAGAAGTTACTGCCTCACTATGAACAGCAGTATCAAGACTAACCCCCACACACCCCAAAGAAACCCACAAAAAATTCTCTTGGACTCAAAACTCCAGCTCCAGAGCTAAGCTCTAGGCAGCTAATGCATTTTTAAATGCAACTTGTGCATGATACTGGAGTATAAATTTTATAAATTTGCAGCTCTGTGTAAAGCTGTTCAATTGTAAAGGGCCTCTGACACTTCTCGTGCTGAAATCCAT